>NC_139961.1:24890032-25032532 GCF_963454915.1 Gymnoscopelus microlampas | reverse complement strand
GAGTACCTACAGTCATCCAGGGTTGGATTTGCTGGATTTGCTGATCCATGCCCTTCCCTTTTGACAGTCAAAGGGATCATCCATAGGTTGGCGAAGAGTGGCCCTCTAACGTAAGATTCACTGAAAACACTGAATGATCTCCATCAATGGCAGGGAATGTGTTAGATGTGTATTAAGACAATCGAAGCCTGTGTGAGGTTTTCTCCTGAGTCATGGAGCAAGTGTACGTTAATGCAACGCGTTTCAGCCGTTGCAGCATTGTGCTCTGTTTACCTGTGGAGGTCACAATGCAGCGCTTTGCGAGTGGCAACTGTATTGAATCCCCCATGAGCACTTAACCCATTCAACCCGAGAACCGCATCCGTTTCTTTGGCTATTCAAAAATAGCAGATCTACAAGCTCATAGCGCGGCACCGAGTGCCGCGCTATGAGCTTGTAGATCTGCTATTTTTGAAAAAGAAGAAAGAAAAATATTTTTGGAAAACAAAAAGAGGAAATGTGTGCAAATCTTTAAATATATACATTTTTAACTCAAATCTTTGCTTCTGGGGGTCCTTGGGAAAAAAATATTTTGAGATGAGGGGGTCCGTGGACAAATACATATCATTTTGGGTGGTCCTTGACATGAAAAAGTTTGAAAACCACTGATATTATAGCAAGATGTATTTATCTTTTCAAAATAACTGTTCGAATTTAGAAGGCATTTCTAGAGCGAGTTAAAAATGTTTGCTTTTACATTTATATATTCAAGGATTTGCACAAAGTTTCAACGATTTTTCCAAAAAATAGCAGATCTACAAGCTCGTAGCGCGGCACTCGGTGCCGCGCTACGAGCTTGTATATCTGCTATTTTTGAATAGTATAAAATAACAGTTAGAGCTAAAAAAAAATCTAGAATGACACAACTATGAGTTCCCGGATTGAATGGGTTAAGATTCATTCAACGCTTAACAATTACGATCACATTCTGGTGGCGGTGTATCTGGGCTTCCCAGGCCCCTCGCAGTGATCTCAATTATGGTCCACTGGTTGTGGCACCGCTGCTTCCTGACGCCAGGAGATAAAGCCCCCGCTAATGGAAATGCCTCCCCGTAAAAAACCCAAGCTCCTGTGTCAACAGCAAAACAAAACAAAGTCCACATTGAGGGAAGGGAGGGAGATGGAGAATTGTCACAACGACGCTATAATAAGAGAGAGAGAGAGAGAGGATAAGAGGGAGAGAGAGAGAGAGAGAGAGTTAGGTGGAGGTGTGTGTTTGTCTATCTTCTTCCAAAGCCTTGTGTTAACAGAGGGGGTAGAGAAAAGCAGCATGTGGTACAAGGTCTCATTCCCAATGTGTATATGGGATCTGCTTTGATTCACTGCTTGAGTAGGCTGCCCTAGCGCGTCTGATGATATCTGGTCTAGAGGGGCGGGTTCAAAATCCCTGTGAGATCCCATTGGTTCGCCGATCTGTCCGTCAGCCCCTGCCCATCCCATGCCATGCCTCCTCCTCCCCCAATGTGCAACATTTGGAGCGACGCCCACTGCGCTCTGGTTGGTTGGGGAAATGAAACGTTTCCTATTCCAGGAACGTCAACAGGCTGGTTCAGGCTCTTATTTTTGAGCAAAACGCAACAGAAAATAAAAGCCCGGAGATCTGTTTGAGAGCTTAATAGCTGAACATCCATACTGCCCTGCAAAGCCACCGCACAGTAACTACCTCATGAAACAGATGTACAATTAGTGCAATATCACTTACAGTATACACCGATAACTCATTTGGCTGGCCAGTTGAAACACTTTTAAAAGCCTTTTGTTACTGCACTTTGGCTTTGTAGGGCAGCATAGGTTTTGGCTGCAAGGTATGTAGTGACAAAGTCAAACCTGCTTTAACCACACGGACCCTAGCGTACGTCCCACTTCTGGGCATGTCTTAAAAGGCGAAAGTAGGTGAACATTCGACAAAAATAGCCGATAGGCCACTGGTTCTCAAGCCTTTTCATTTCAAGGATAGTTTGATATGCATTAGGCCATGAACCCCATTTGATACCTGCAGTTTTTTTGTATCTCTGGGACCTATAAATAGACGCTGTAAAATCCTCAGTCTTTATTTAACTCTGAGAGCGCACAAATGGAACCAAATGGACCCTTGCGGGTCCCATAAGGGACGTTGAGATACAGTGAGCTAAGGGACTCGGGGACCAATTACAGACCCCTGGGGGAGCCCGGTCAATGGGGTCTGAATTGATTGATATAGGTTTAACATACTTATATTCAAGCATGTGAAACTTCTCCTGTACCAGGGCATAAAAAAGAACTTCCAAGTTTATACTTCAGCGTGAATGTACCGTACGTCTTTAAAAACGAGACCTCAGATGAACTATTGGTCGTGGGGACCGTGCATTACAGATTAGCCTCTTCGACACTTGCATTAGGATAAGGCCTTCGCATTAGTTTCAGCAATTAAGCAAAGAGAGGACAGGACTCATTTTTCTCCTCGGGGAGGTAACTTGAGGGCGAGGGTAGGGTAGGGTGCTGCTGTTGGGGAGTGGGTGAGTCGGGGGGGAAATCTGGAGTGCTCGTCTAGTTCTTAGAGTGTCAAATATTGATCCGTAAGGGTCTCTCAGAATAAAATTAACCAATTCAATCGGGGAGGGCATCCGTGTCACATTAGATTTGAGCTAAAACCATTACTTTATACTTTTGGCTATTCAAAAAAAGCAGATCTACAAGCTCATAGCGCGGCACTCGGTGCCGCGCTATGAGCTTGTATATCTGCTATTTTTTGAAAAATCGTGAAAATGTGTGCAAATCTTATATTCAGTATATATATTTTAAAGCGAATATTTGTAACTCAAATATCTGCTTCTGGGGGGGTCCATGGAACAAAATATTTTGAGATGGGGGTCCGCGGCCAATTGCATATCATTTTGGGGGTCCTTAACATGAAAGAGTTTGAGAACCACTGATATTACAGCAACGTTAAGAGTTTCCAAAAACTAGAATCGGCCTCAGGTTTTAATGGGTTAAAAGTCCAGATTTGACTGTGTAGCGACAGAGAAAGACAAGGGGGGGAGAGAGAGAGAGAGAGAGAGAGAGAGAGAGAGAGAGAGAGAGAGAGAGAGAGAGAGAGAGAGAGAGAGAGAGCACTTAGGGGCATATCTAACGTAGCCATGAGTGTCATGAATGATTAAAGTGCCATTTCCCATTCCCACCAGCCCGCCGATCTTTGCACAGTGTAATGGAAACCATGGCAGGACGCATGGCATTTGCATCGGGCAATCACCAAAGAGATGGGTTTCAAAGTAAAAAGGTATTTCTTTTTTGGTGGGTGGGGGGGGTATTACGTGTTTACTCAGCAGCCGGGGGTCAATCGTCATTTTGTTTGAGGTCAGATGACTAATATTCAAAGCCCCCCGGGCAGCAGATTGTCTGTGGGCGTTGAGGGAGAGGTTGTGATTTCCGTCTTTATAACTCCGAGGTGTCGTCCGCCAGGAGAGGCGGGGTCACGATCTCGCAGGCAGAGGTGGAAATTGCACCGGAAGGCCAGTGAAGGTGTGTGTGGGTGTGGGTGTGGGTGTGTGTGTGTGTGTGTGTGTGTGTGTGTGTGTGTGTGTGTGTGGAGCAAGGGGGGAGGTGGAACGCAAACTATGAATAATATCGTCGCTGTCGAGTGTAAACCAGTGGTGGAAGAAGGACATTTTACTTACAGTAAGTAAACATTTGCAATACCATGATATAAAAATACTCTGTTACAAGTAAAAGGCCTGTGTTTAAAATGTTACTTGAGTACAAAAGTACCAAAAGTAAAAGTACTAAAATGTTTGAAAATAGCAGATCTACAAGCTCACAACGCGTCGCGATGCGAAGCGTTGTGAGCTTGTAGATCGGCTATTTTCAAATAGCCGATGTATAAAATATAATAATGAATATCTGCAAAGTAACTTGTAACTATAGCTTTCAAATAATTGTAGTGGAAAAGTACAATATTTGCCTCTGAGATGTAGTGGAGTAGAATAAGAACGATTGAAAATTGGAAATACCTCAAAATTGTACTTAAGTACAGTTACTTGAGTAAATTGACTTAGTTACTTTAGAACTCTGGTTGAAACCACGTATGTCCAAGGGTGCTACTTTTCGGGGAATGGAGCAAGAGGAACCTGCTCACAACACGAGGTGTTGTAAAATTGTAGACAGCTTTTCTCACTACTTTTACTCAACACAGTAAATACATACAACGAAGTGTCGCGTTAATTTATGAAGGACTGTAAAAAGAGACACCGAGATACAAGGTTTCTGCCTGACAACAACGATACACAGCACACAGACATGTGGGGGGCAAACAGTACGCATGCGGTCACTTGAGGTCTTCCGATTTTTATATTTTTTTGCGAGGACGGCAGACAGCGTACGCCTCATCTTCCAAGCCGTCGTGACTTTGACATAATGTCTTATAAATGAGATGTCACTTTCCCAACGCATCAGGGGAATATAGTATAATACAGATTGGGGCCAGCACTCACACACCTGTGTCAACATGTATTATTAAACACATTCTCGGCGCGAGCTCGAAGCAGTTTCCGGCGAGATGAGGGAGTCGTCTCAGAATACAGATGTGTCTGTTTAAACAAAGACACGGTGCTATTCTTTGTTTTCTTTTTCTTTTTTACCTCGTTGGATATATTGTATAATGTAACCAAATACCCAGGACCATATGGCATTGTCGTACTTTTATTTTATTTATTGTATTGTATTTTTTGTTGTTTCTATATTTGTATGTCTTTTTTGTTTATCTCCTACTTGAATGTGTTAAAATGGGTAGGGTAAAGTGATATTTATTTGGTTAAAGGTTAAGAGTACTATATACTGGTAGTAATCATTGCTACAGAGCGTTTGTTCGGTCACAGGGGTCTCTCCAGCTCTTTAGTAAACAGAATATAGTACATTTTCAGGTAGGTGACACAATTTAAGCCAATCAGGAGAGAGCACTAAAAACACATTTTCTGTTTAATAAAGAGCTGGAGAGACATGGGAGACTCCTTTTACTGAACAAACACTCTATAGCAGTGGTTTTCAACCGGTGGTCCGGGGACCACCAGTGGTCCTTGAGAGGGTTCCAGGGGGTCCCCAGCCAAATTAATAATTAGGAACCAAATTGACCCTTATATGTCTGTAACTCTGAGAGTGTACAAATGGAACCAAATGGACCCTAACGGGTCCATTTGGTTCCATTTGTACACTCTCAGAGTTAAATTAACACTGATGATGATACTACTGTGTAGATTGGGACCCCCAAGGAATCAAAATGGTTGAGTCCCTGGCATATCTTTTCAAATGGGGGTCCCTGGGCTAATATGTTTCAATTTGGGGGTCCTTGACGCAAAAAAGGTTGAACACCACTGCTCTATAGCAATGAGTACTATCAGAATATAGAGCTATTTAACACTTATTTTAACCAAAATAAATCACTCACCCTACCTTTAATGAACATTGAGTCATAAAAAATAAAAAATAAAACAGTGACTGGTTTGCAGGCGAAGACCGCATCCCAAAAGCCTGAATTTCAATAGTTCCGACGCGTCCGAGGAGCGCCCCCTCTGGGCTGAATGGGTTCGACAAAGGAACGGTGCTCATCTCGCCATGTGTAGAGATGATGAATGACGTGCGTAATGACATCGATAGCTCACGGGGTGTTTTCCATACAAATGAATAACTAAATGAATCTAGTGAGTTGGGAGTGCAGGAGGAGTGTGGCGTCCTATCGCAGTCAATTACAAATGTTGAATGGAGTCGTACAGCGCCTCGACACATTTGTGTAACAAATAACATCATTTCACTTTTCCCCCCCCTTTTTATTTTCATAACCCTGATGCACCTGTAGGCTACAATGATGAACACGTAGCTATTTACTGTAAGCCCACGGACCCTAGCATACCTATTCTGGCCATGTTATAATAGGTGAACGCTTGACAAAAATGTTCACTTATTCAGTGGTCGAAAGTAATTGAGTACATTTACTTAAGTACTGTACTTATGTAAAATGTTGAGGTATTTGTACTTTACTTGAGTATTTCCAATTTCCAATACTTTTACTTCTACTCCACTACACCGGAGCTCAAGGAGATGAACTTCCCAGTGTGTCACCATTGTGTGCTGTTCTAAGACCCTGGGATGAGCGGTGTTTGTAAATAATTTGGGGGGGGGATTTGTTTGTGGTGAAGTCTCAGCTGTGGGCTTTACTGCATCAGGGAAATAGTAGAGAACGCCAAGCAACTGAGCTACAACTGTAGCAAAGGATGAGGAGCACATTCTGCCACAGACTCATCCCCCCAAACCACTCCCCTCGGCTCACTTTAAAGTGAACTGGACAGTCCTTTGTGCCAGAGGCAAGCTCATTCTCAAACTTTTTTTCATTTCAACGACCCCCAGTTTGGTATGCATAGACCATATTCACACGGCGGCCATGTTTCTATGAAGTCAATGAAAGTAGCCACCCCGGGTGGCGGCACTTTCAATGTTAAATTCCAATATGGCCGCCGTGTGAATATGGTTTATAGGGCCACGGACCTATATCCTGACACTCAAGCCTGAATTTTCATTTGATTTGAGATGGGGCCGTGGCCAAAGTGGGATTCTTTGGCAATAGGCTCTATTCACAGCAGCCATATTATGAAGACATTCACAGGTGTTACCAATGATACTAATGAAGGCTCTGTTCCATTCTGGTCAAACAGAGTCAGGGTGCTGATATTGTGCATGTTGGCTCACTGGAAACACTCTGTTACACCAGTGGTTCTACAGTTGGGGTCCAGGGACCCTCATGGGCTTCCAAATGGCCCCTTACAGGTGTGTACTGTAACTCTGAGAGTGTACAAATGGAACCAAATGGACCCGTAAGGGTCCACTTGGTTCCATTTGTACACTCTCAGAGTTGTGGGGGTCATGGAAACCACTGTGCTAGACTAAATGGAACAGAGCCTTCATTAGTATCATTGGTACATAACACCTGTGAAAGAAGTGATAATATGGCTATGTGAATATGTGATCATACTGGATTATCCCGACCGGTTTAGATTTTCAACCGAGAAATTTTCAACCACCTTCTACAGCGTCACCGGACCCTGAATGCGAGGCTATAGCGACTCAGGGGACTGGAGCCAGGCTACCACGGACCCCCATTTGACACGATTCTCATCTCTGAGATACCACACAGTAAAATCTGCAGTGTTCATTTAAAGGACAACTTTGTTTATTTTACAACAAAGGTTTATGTTTTAGCTTGTAATTAAAGTAAATAAAAGATGAGTGTAAAAATCTTTTCATTTACTGCTATCTATAGTTTTAGCAATTTTCACAATCTCTTTTAAAATGGGCGGGGGGCATTATGGCAGGTGGCTAAATATGTATTTTTTTAATACAATAACCCGGTGATTTCTTTATAATTATTTACAGTAGCTCTTCTAGACCCCAATAACTCACATATGGCCATCAGACCACAGGACCCTTTTTTATTGTGTAAAAAAATACATATTTAGCCACCTGCCCAAATGCCCCCGCCCACAGTCAAAAATATTGCGAAAAATGCTAAAACTATATTTACTTTAATTACAAGCTAAAACATAAACCTTGGTTGTAAAAAAAAAACAAAGTTGTCCCTTAACTCAGAAAGTGTACAAATGGACTGTAAGGGTATAGCCGTGAGGCTTTGGGAACCCAACGGTCCCTGAGCCATGTGGCCCATAGGTCAAGAGGCGGCTTGATGTACAAGCACACCTCCTGGGTATGATGCTGGCATGTTGCAGGGACTTAACTCCTGATCCAACACCTGATGCTGAGTGCCAAGCAGGCAGGCATTTGGTCCCATATTTTTATAGTCTTTGCTATGACTCTGCCGGGGATTGAACCCCCCGACCTCTCTCAGTCTCAGCGGCAGACACTCTAACCACACGACTACTGAGATAATAATACGCCCCGGATACGGTAGCCCTATACATTTTTGTACCCTTTCGTTCAAGTGAGAAGGTGTGTCTATCTTGGTATTATTAAAGATCTTTGTCCCGATATGAGAGCTTAAGTCCTTCACTGTCTGTATAGAGGCTATACATCTATACATCAATCAAAAAGAGCACCAATCACAAATATTCAATCAAAGACAGACCAATCCACACAAGACAGTTACAACAGTAGGCTACACGGCTGCATATAATTATCATGAGATTACACAATGCTGCATACAATTTGGCATAATGATCAAAGCAAAATCAGACTACTAGGATGCACATTGCTGATCTTTGACATATATGCCTGATAAGGACAACAGTTTAGAGACTGAATATTTACAGTATATTCACTCATAGACTGTTGATAGATTATAGCCTACATGCATTCTGATCGACTATACACAATACACATATCCATATATTATATTCATTGTTGATAGTTTTTACATAATTGTTATTCATTCATGTACAGTGTATATAGTTGACAGGCGTCTGTTCTTTGTTGATAGACGGTACATAATATTCATCAGGTTTTTTATAGACTGATAATAGAGCATGCATATCCACCTGTATACTGATAATTGATGGATGATAGATGCATTCATATTTCATTTTATCTTTACTTGTATTCGTATTTATCTGGGTTTGGTTCTTCACTCTAACTATTACTTGTACCTGTACTTCTCACTGCTGTTGCTGTTATGAGGCCTGAATTTCCTCTGGGAATCAATCAAGGTTTATGATATCATATCTTATCTCATCTTATCTCTTATCTCATCTTATGTTATCTAGTAAAACCCAATAATGATTATACCCAATAATGAGGATTTTCTTGTTGCCATCTAAATATCAATCAAAATAACCCACTGGTTCTCAAAGTGGGGTACGGGGACCCCCAATGATCCTTGAGGGGGTTCCTTGACATGAAAACGTTTGAGAAAAACGGAAATAACCCATTTTAAAGGGTATATCCCTATAAGGGCCTAACCCTTTAAAGGAGTAGTTCACCCAAAAAATGACTTATTTTCTAACAATTACTCACCCCATGGAGATTTGTTTTGTTTTTCTCGCATTCCTAAGCCAATAATTTACTGACGAGCAGTGATAGGAGGCACAAAAGAGTCTCCTTTGTGACTTGTAAAGGGTTTGCCTATAATATCATTTCACACAGGGTTCCCTGCGCAGCTTTTGACATGCAGCTCACATTACATGAACCTACAGTGTCACACCCTAAGGGCCCGCAGCATAGTGACACTGGGACACTGTAATGTGTACAATATACCCAAGTGTCCCCCGCATTCTCCAGCTGTTACAGTCGCGCGGCAATCTAAAGCACCGAAGGCATGACACACATTTCCTGGCACCTCACGCGCCTCGGTGTGTGATTGATGATGCGCCATGCCTTGAAGGCTCACATGGAAAATGACACTTTGCCATAACATTTTCTGATGGATCACCAGCCCCCTGTTTGTGCCCTTATTTGCATTTTGATTCACTTTAACCCTTTACGACTGGGAATGGATCTGTGTAATTTTAGATTTCTTTGGCTATTCAAAAATTGCAGATCTACAAGCTTGGTAGATCTGCTATTTTTGAAAAATCTTGACAATTTGTGCAAATCTTTCAATATATATATTTTTTTCCAACAACATTTGTAGCTAAAATCTTTGCTTCTGGGGGTCTCTGGAACAACATATTTTGAGATGGGGGCCCACGTCAAATACATATAATTTTGGGGGTCCTTACCTTGATATGAAAATGTTTGAGAACCACTGATATTATAGCGACATAGGTTTAAAAAGAAAATGATAATAACTGTTAGAATTTAGAAGACATTTGTAGAATCCCCAGAAGCAAATGTTTGAGTTAAAAATATGTATATTCAAAGATTTGCACACATTTTCAAGATTAAAAAAAAATTGCAGATATACAGTACAAGCTCATAGCGCGCTATGAGCTTGTATCTGCTATTTTTGAATAGCCAAAGGAATCTTAAAGTGACACAGATGCGTTGGCGGATTGAATGGGTTAATGGTAAATCCGTAAGACCCTCCTGCAACTCACTTTTTCTTACCGCGCTATTATTATTTTTTTTCTTCTTCTCATTTTGTTTTTCTAATACGGTTTCCATCAACCGTTTGACTTTGCTTGTCCTTCTCGGCTCAGCGGTTCTCAAATGCCTTCGTGTGAAGGACCCCCAAATTGATATGTATTTGGCTGCCGAGGATTTGGTGTCAGGGGCACCATTTTTCCAAATCTTTCAGAAATATCAGCTCTACAACCTCATATTGCACCACATCGCGACACATGGCGACCCACTGTGACCTTGTGGATTGGTTATTTTATTTTCGAAATAGCGGAAGTGGTTAAAAGTGGTTAAACTGTTCCTCGTTTTGCTGGGGACCCCCTGGAATGCCCCCTCAAGGACCCCTAGAATAACCTGGGCCCCCCACTGTGAGAACCGCCACATTAGCTCATTGCCAATTTAAGATGCATTCCTCTCATTAATGCGTTATGCTTTTTGCTGCTCCCGCTCTGCAGGAGTCTAACATTCTCTAGGAGGGTCTGTCTGTCTGTGTGTCTGTCTGTCTGTTTGTCTCTAAGCTAATCTCGCAAACTACTGGACCGATCGGCGGCAATTAATTCCTCGTCCACTCTTGCCTTAGTACCAACCACTTACTGTAGTACGTAACATAGTACCTCACCTACGACTGAACTCACAGGCTGGCCCGCATACATTCCAACATCCACACCATTCCCATGTACTGCAGATCCTGAGATCCACATGATGATGAAATCTTATCTGAACCATAAAATAGTTTACCCGCGATAGCGGTGCGTGTTTGTTTTTTTCATACGTGAAATAAATACAGCGGCCCTACAATTCGACCAAATTCAATCTCGGTGTCTTCCAAACACAACGTTTGTCAGAAACAATTTGCCGCTGCTCAAACAGCTCGGGCATTTCAGTCAGAGTAAAAGGCTGTCAGCTCATCATATCTCATGTTATCAGGCCTCAGATGGATTGACGCGGTAAGTGTCTCAATCCAGTCCCACTTGAGTGCAACACGTTTGGGTAGAAAAGCAATTGCAATGAAGTACATCACTGTTTCTCAACCTAGGGTTCCAGCCAGGGGGTCCCCAGGTGTTCCAGGGTGTCCCCAGTTAAATGATTGATACAGTAGTTAGGAGCACCTCATTATTTGTGTCCACTTATGTGTCCTGCTCCTGAGATGCACCGGCCCTGTGGTTTATTATTGTTTGATGCGTGGCGGAACCACTCATCTTACATGAGCATACGATGTATACACTTGTGTATACGCTTGTCAGGGTGTTGAGTCAAAAGTGTATAGGACCCAAGTGCAGATGATGAGGCAGTAGAGTCCAAATTGCAAGGATTTATTAAGACATAAAACAGGAAATGCAAGGAAGCAAACTGCAGGAAACTATGCAAGGGATAATGTATGGGTAGGTGGTCATTATTGAAAATGAAATCCCAACTTATAATATCACCCTGAAAGGGTAAGTTCGCCTCGGAAAGCAAATGAAAGTATTCCATAAGGTAACCGGAAGACTCGCCCCAAAACACACGCACCGGATTTGCCTATAATACCGCCGGATTTGCCCCGGGGCGTCTGTGTTTTGGGTCTTGAGAGCAACGTTTAGTTGTAAATGACATGGTGTGTTTGTTTACATGGCTGTTATGTTGGATACGGCATACAATCAAGCAGCACAAGTTGATATGAGCAGGTGCACTGAGTCTTTCATTAGAGCCTTAGAGTCTGTTATTGAGCTCATCGGTCATTATTCACTGATAACACACCGCTGAATTCGGCGATTGACCAATCAGGATCAAGCATTCAACCAAGCTGTGTAACAACACTAAACAACACAGGGAATCAAGGACACTAGAATAGCACCGACTTACTCACAGGTGACAACATATATAACAAATAGCAAATGATGGTAAACACAGGGAGGTCTAAATAGACACAGATTAATAGGACACAGGTGAGTGCCAAGGACAATTAACACATGATTGGCTACAGTTAAACAATACACAGGGGAACACATTTGCTAATCACAGGACTGGTGAGACAAGACAGGTAACAACAACTAAGTAAAACAGGAAACACTAGGATGACACCACAAAATCAAAGTACACGCCAGACAGGTCATGACAACGCTGATAAAAAACACATGGAGAGAAATGTGATGAAATACGGGCACGCACACACACGAGCACACACACACATGGGCACGCACGCACACACAAATGGCTGCGACAAGGGCTTTAATTTTCAATAATGACCACCTACCCATACATTATCCCGCTTATTACACGGCTACTTAATAAATACATGTATAAATTGAGCCAAAAGTAACAACAAAACAAAGTATTTCCTTGCTTACGGCAATGAAAGTATTCCATAAGTGTTGGTTTGGGCGGACAAGTTCGCCTCGGAAAACAAATGACAGTATTCCATAGGGTAACCGGAAGACTCGCCCCAAAACACACTCGTCCCCATTCTACAGTATATATACCGCTGTATTTGCCTATAATACCGCCGTATTTGCCTATAATACCACCGGATTTGCCCCGGGGCGAGTGTGTTTTGGTATTCTGCCGCTGTTGTACCGCGATAAC
This sequence comes from Gymnoscopelus microlampas, assembly GCF_963454915.1. Taxonomy (NCBI): domain Eukaryota; kingdom Metazoa; phylum Chordata; class Actinopteri; order Myctophiformes; family Myctophidae; genus Gymnoscopelus; species Gymnoscopelus microlampas. The sequence goes on along the minus strand of NC_139961.1, from coordinate 25,019,902 downwards.
AAGGAAGTGTAGTGGATCAAATAGAATGACTTTTCGGTTATTGCATCGTCTATTTCTCACTTCAAATGTTTTCAAAAACATTCTTGAGAGCAACGTTTAGTTGTAAATGACATGGTGTGTTTGTTTACATGGCTGTTATGTTGGATACGGCATACAATCATGCAGCACAAGTTGATATGAGCAGGTGCACTGAGTCTTTCATTAGAGCCTTAGAGTCTGTTATTGAGCTCATCGGTCATTATTCACTGATAACACACCGCTGAATTCGGCGATTGGCCAATCAGGATCAAGCATTCAACCAAGCCGTGTAACAACACTAAATGACACAGGGAATCAAGGACACTAATACCACTGACTTACTCACAGGTGACAACACTATGACAAAATAGCAAATGATGGTAAACACAGGGAGGTCTAAATAGACACAGATTAATAGGACACAGGTGAGCGCCAAGGGCCAAAATTAACCCTTTAAGACCGGTGTGTCATTTTTAAATGTCTTTGGCTATTCAAAAATAGCAGATATACAAGCTCATAGTGCGGCGCCGAGTGCCGCGCTATGAGCTAGATCTGATATTTTTGAAAAATCTTGAAAATTTGCGAAACATTTTTAACTCCGATCTGTGCTTCTGGGGGGTCCCTGGAACAACATATTTTGGGATGGGGGCCAAATATATTATCATTTTGGGGGTCCTTGACATGGAAAAGTTGGAGCACCACTGATGTAGTAACATAACGTTTTTTTTCCTTCAAAAAACTGTTCGTAGAATATATATTCAAAGATTTGCACACATTTTCACAATTTTTCAAAAATAGCAGATCTACTGTACAAGCTCGTAGTGCGGCACTCGGTGCCGCGCTATGAGCTTGTATATCTGCTATTTTTGAATAGCCAAAGAAGTCTAAAATGACACAGATGCGTACCCGGATTCAAAACATATATAACAAATAGCAAATGATGGTAAACACAGGGAGGTCTAAATAGACACAGACTAATAGGACACAGGTGAGTGCCAAGGACAATTAACACATGATTGGCTACAGTTAAACAATACACAGGGGAACACATTTGCTAATCACAGGACTGGTGAGACAAGACAGGTAACAACAACTAAGTAAAACAGGAAACACTAGGATGACACCACAAAATCAAAGCACACAGCAGACAGGTCATGACAACGCTGATAAAAAACACATGGAGAGAAATGTGATGAAATACGGGCACACTCACACACACACACACACACGGCTGCGACAAGGTGAACAAAACAAATGGTGTACACAGCATGCAATGTGATGGCTGTCCTCTCCCTGTCCCCAAATGTCATCCGTTTAAACAAGGATATGACAGCATAGAATTAGGCTGAGACTGTGAATACAACAAATATAAATAAAAGGCGCCCATTCTCTCCTTTCTCTTGGAAAAGAAACAACATGAGAAGGGGAAAAAAAATGATTTGCAGGTAAACAATGCCCTAAAAGAAAGAACAATAGCTAGGACTTTCAGCTGGTGAATTGTGATTCCCACTGGGGCGCTGTTCACCGTAATATGACAGGACACACACACAAACACACACACACACACACACACAAAAAGCATCTGTGCACAGTGTGTTTGCGTGCGTGCGTGCGTGCGTGCGTGCGTGCGTGTTCTAAACATGTCTCTCCATATGACAGATGTCTTCTGTGTGTTTTTATGTAGGCGCATATCAACGTGTGTGTGTGTGTGTGTGTGTGTGTGTGTGTGTGTGTGTGTGTGTGTGTGTGTGTGTGTGTGTGTGTGTGTGTGTGTGTGTGTGTGTGTGTGTGTGTGTGTGTGTGTGTGTGTGTGTGTGTGCGTGTGTGCGTGCGTGCGAAGCCCCCTTCCCCCATGGCACATTGAACACTGTGGCTGGGATATTGCCTTGTTGTCTGAGCCTCCGTCTGCAGCTAAATATAGTGCAAGGTGTCTCTCTGCACATCTAAAATATCATTGCACCGCGCCAAACCCCCTAATTAGGGCGTGTGTGTGCGTGTGTGTGTGTGCCCACAGGCAGGTCTATGTTTGTGCCCGTGTGTGTCAATTTGTGTCCACAGGTCATGTTTGTGTTCATGGTTTATAAAGACGTATATGTGTGCGTGCGTGCGTTTGCACCATACGCGAGCATTAACCTGTGGCAGAGTCATACCGTCCCGCTAAGCCAGTGGGGCTTCTCGTGAAGCTATATGACAACACAGATTTCATAATAGCGATGAGCCAGCAGTCTGGGACATACAGAGGCATGACCAGCCAGCTGTGTGTGTGTGTGTGCGTCATATATACAAGTATATATGATTATACTAGAGCAGTGGTTCTCAAACTTTTTCATGTCAAGGAGGACCCCCAAATTGACACTTGTTAGCCCGCGGACCCCCATTTGAAAATATATGCCAGGGACCCCCATAAGAGAAGATTTTTACGGCTCTAGCAGTGATTCTCAACCATTTTGATTTCAAGGACCCCTAGTTTGACATGCATTAGAGGCTACGGACTCCCATTTACTGACATTTCTATCTCTGGGACCCCAATTTATATTGGAAAATCAATGTTAATTTAACTCTGAGAGTGTACAAATGGAACCAAATGGACCCGTTAGGGTCCATTTGGTTCCATTTGTACACTCTCAGAGTTACAGACCCATAAGGGTCCATTTGGTTCCTAATCTATCATTTAGCTGGGGACCCCCTGGAACTCCCTCAAGGACCCCTGGGGGTCCCTGGACCCCACTTTGAGAACCAATGTACTAGAGGTTGGGGCCCTCTCATCTAGAGTTCAGGCCACTACGTGGCCCTCACACCCATAGATATAGAAACCTAGATACCTCATTGGCCGCAGCAGTTCATTGGAGCGACCTGTATCGCAACACGCCGTATTAGAGGGGATTCACTTTATACAACTAGATTCTGCCAAGTCTCGGAAAAGACGCGCTGTGATTGGCCAGTAGTCAGGAAGCGTGTCCCCTCTAATATGGCGGCCACGATACTGACGCCCAAGAGTCGGAGGAGAGGCGTCTAACTTTATATGTCCATGCTCACACCTACCTACATCGCACCGCCAATCCAACCAATATGTCTGAGTCATAGTGTCGGGGGGGTCAGAGTACCCGTTGTACCTGTCTATCTGTGTCCCTTTTATGCCCATATATATGGAGAGATCTGTATCTGTCAGTCCTTGTCCCTTTTGTAGCCATATATGGAGATCCCTGATGTCATCAGTATATATGCCCATATATTGGAATGCCCATATATGGTTGGATCGGCAATTGGATCGGCGGTTCTGGACAACTGGATTAAAAAGTCCCTTTTCTAGTATACTTCATACTCTCTCTCTCTCTCTCTCTCTACCCCGCATGTTTCCCTTCATCTTTCCTCATCCCACTTCCTTTATTTATCCTTCTATCCTTCCATGTATCTTTTTCATCACTCTTCTTCTACCTTTGTCATTCTCTCTCTCTCCTCTCACAGGAACCAATATATATGAGACCAGCGGAGCCCTGCTCTGCTAGTTGCTACGGCAACCGGCCAACTCACTCCTTCATTCCACCCCCTCCTACATCTCTCTCTCTCTCTCTCTCTCTCTCTCTCTCTCTCTCTCTCTCTCTCTCTCTCTCTCTCTCTCTCTCTCTCTCTCTCTCTCTCTCTCTCTCTCTCTCTCTCTCTCTCTCTCTCTCTCTCTCTCTCTTAAAGCGGGATCTTTGAATCGTATGTGGGCCAAGTTGGACTCTCTGTCAGTGTTGCCAGATTATGTGAGAGAAACAAGCAACCAGGTCTAGGAAAACCAGCCCAAAAGAAGCAACTATTGGCCACATGAGCACTTCAGCCTATTTGAAAAAAGCAGATCTACAAGCTCACAACACGTCGCGATGCGACACGTAAAATCTTGCGGGGAAATTATAATAAGCAGATCTGGCAACCCTGCTCTCTGTGTGTGTGAGAGGCACAATGAAGAGAGAGAGAGAGAGAGAGAGAGAGAGAGAGAGAGAGATAGGGAGTGTGCAAGTGTGTGTGTGTGTGTGTGTGTGTGTGTGTGTGTGTGTGTGTGTGTGTGTGTGTGTGTGTGTGTGTGTGTGTGTGTGTGTGTGTGTGTGTGTGTGTGTGTGTGTGTGTGTGTGTGTGTGTGTGCGTGCGTGCGTGCGTGCGTGCGTGCGTGCGTGCGTGCGTGCGTGCGTGCGTGCGTGCGTGCGTGCGTGCGTGCGTGCGTGCGTGCGTGCCTGTGTGTGTGTGTGTGTGTGTGTGTGTGTGCCTGTGTGTGTGTGTGTGTGTGCCTGTGTGTGCCTGTGACACAACAGAAAGAGAGATATTGTTGCCATTTTTTTTCATGAAAGAAGGCCCTTTTTACTTTTTCAAAAGTCTCGCTAAAGTAGCGGAAAATGCTACCCACAACACAACACATCACGATATGACGTATTGGGAGTTTTTAACGTGCTATTTTCGCCACTTTTGAAACAATGCAAAGCATCCTGCTCTGTTTGCTTGTTTTGTCTCATTTGTTCTTGTTCAAGCACTTTGGTTCGACCTTGGTTGTTGAGAACGTGCTATAAAAAATAAACTTTGATTTGATTTGATTTATTAACTAGCGCTTGTGACAAAACAATAACTATATTGGATCCATGCAGTGGTGGAAAAAAGTACTCAAATGTTTTACTTAAATAAAAGTATCAATACTGCAATGTAGAAGTACTCTGTTACAAGTAAAAGGCCTGTGTTCAAAATGTACTTGAATAAAAGTACAAAAGTATTGGTATCAACATGTACTTAAAGTACCAAAAGTAAAAGTACTGAAATGTTTGAGAATAGGCGATCTATAAGCTCACAACGCGTCGCATCGTGACGCGTTGTGAGCTTGTAGATCTGCTATTTTCAAAAAACTAGGTATAAAATAGGACTGAAGCGGTTAATGTATGTTTTATAATGTAATAATTTATATCTGCAAAGTAACTAGTAACTAAAGGTTTCAAATAAATGTAGTGGAGTAAAAGTACAATATTTGGATCCAAGATGTACAGTAGTGGAGTAGAAGTAAAAGTATAGGAAAGTGGAAATACTCAAGTCAAGTACAAATACCTCAAAATTGTACTTAAGTACAGTACTTAAGTAAATGTACTTAGTTACTTTCCAGCACTGGATCCATGTAACTATTTCGGACAGGTTTCCACGCGACATAGACGATACGTTGTTTCCACTGTGAGAGAGAGAGAGAGAGAGAGGAAGAGAGAGCTTGGGATGCTGCTTATAGGCAAAAAGCAGCCATTGGAGAGCGGTGGGAATACCATGAATATCAGAATATGATGGCGGAGGAGTAAAAGATGATGAGAACGAGATGAGCCATAAAGTCCCCGACTAGAGACGGGCGTTTGCGAGTGTGAGCCCTCCTTCCAAACACGCACACGCACACACACACACACACACACACACACACACACACACGCTCTTTCCCCTGTTGTCTCATATTGATGCATTCCACTGGTGGAAAGTACGTAACTTGGGTACTTGAGCGAAGAACATTTACTTAACCCTGCAAGGCCCAGTGTGATCGCACGATCACATGTATGTTTTATAAAGAAATGAGTTTAAATCATTTTTCTTTTCTGTTATTTTTTTTTTTTTTCACCTCTAAATCCTCATTGGGTCCTATTGTTTAGTCTTACAATGCCATTGGCCAGGATATTTGCATATAAATACCCCCCACAGAGCCAGGAATCATCACAACTTGAAAAGAATCTGGGCCTTAAGTAATGTACTCAAGTACAATGTTTAGATACTTTTACTTGCGTGTTGCCATTTCTTGATGCTACTCCACCACATCTCAAGAGGAAAATTAGGTGCTTTTTACTCCACTACTGCTTTTTGACAAGTTACTAGTTACTTTGCAGATTATTACACAATACAAATTAGCTTATATACATAGGCTCTACTTTATACTTCAACTATTTGAAAATAGCTGATCTACAAGCTTACAACGCATCGCAATGCAAAGACATATTAGTATTTTCTACATTTTATTTTCTACGAGTATTTCTACATTCTGTTGATGCTGCTTTGACCTCCTTTACACCTGGCATCCATGCAGACATACCGTGGGCATTTGTTCTCATGTATTTGTGATTGGCTTGTTGTCTCTTGACCACAATGTTAAAAATGTGATTTACAGATGTGCCACTTCAAAACTTCACACGTTACTGTTCTTTCCCTGAATGTGCCCTGAAAATGCATTTTTTTTCCTCCCTGTTCTGGCCTTAAAAATGCACTGTTTTGCCCCTGAAAAGAAGTTGTCACTACACACCCCCGTTTTTCCCTTCAACAGACATCCATATACATGAGAACAAAAGAATGTGTGTTGAAGAAGGTGTCAGACTCATTATGAGGCGAAAGGTGATTTGAAGAGGTCCTTGACCAGTTGCTCAAATTAATTAGCATCATAAAAGCAGTGATCATCAAAACAATTCAGCATTTTAAATGCCCTTCTTTGTCCCTCTTATTGCCCTGGGAATCCCCTGATAATGTACTGTCTTGGCGATGGCAGGACATTTGAAGTTTTGAAATGGCACATCTGTACCTGGTATCCTATAGTTTACATACAGATTATTATTTCTGATACTATATTGTCTAGAGCAGTGGTTCTCAAGGCCTTTGCGGACAGGGTGTGATTTTTCGCACGGAAAAAACAGACAATATCATTTTTTAAATGAACACATGGTTCTCTATGGCCTCATGCACACCGGCTCCGAATTCGCCATGCGGCAAGTGGCTGCGGCGATGCTTTTTTATTTTTTTTCCCAATCGAACCCAGTTCGATTCGCATGTGGTAAGAACTGATTGACTAATCGCACCTAAAGGCCTTAAACCAGTGGTCCAGGGACCGCCAGTGGTCCTTGAGGGGGTTCCAGGGGGTCCCCAGCCAAATGAATAGTTAGGAACCAAATTGACCCTTATGTGTGTCTGTAACGCTGAGAGTGTACAAATGGAACCAAATGGACCCGTTAGGGTCCATTTGGTTCCATTTATACACTCTCAGAGTTAAAGGCATTGTAGGGAACATTAAGCCTAAATTTAAAAAATATTTATATATATTTTTTTTGCATTTTTCCCCCTCTATCAGCCACTATATAATGATGCTGGGGTGTTTTCCTGCATTGAAACACAGTACTCTTTCTGAAAACCCTATTTTCCCTGCATTGTTATTGTTTGTGCAGTTCGTTTCCCGGCCACCAGGGGGTGATGCCTCCATAGACTTCCATAGACTTCCTTACGTCCCGGACAAATATAACAACAACAACAATAGGGAAAATAGGGTTTTCAGAAAGAGGCCTGTGTTTCAATGCAGGAAAACACCCCAGCATCATTATATAGTGGCTGATAGAGGGGAAAAAATGCAAAAAATATATATATAAATATCTTTTAAATTTAGGCTTAATGTTCCCTACAATGCCTTTAATTGAAGACTAATGATGATGATATACTGTAGATTAGGATCCCCAATAAATCAAAATGGTTGAGTCCCTGGCATATCTTTTCAAATGGGGGTCCGTGGGCTAATATGTGTCAATTTGGGGGGCCTTGACGCGAAAAAGGTTGAAAACCACTGGTCTAGAGAGATGCTAGGATCTTGGTTTATCTGTGATCCTAGTTTACAGAGGCACTACACTGTCTCTCTCTGCATTGTATGTGTTTACCTCGCTTAATGTAAGTCGCTCTGGATAAGAGAGCGTCTGTTCAACGCCTAAATCCACCGCTCTCTCGTCTGCCAATCTGTCTATCTTTCTGCCGGTGTGAGAGAGGGGACTTTGAAGGTGACGTATGACGCTGTGAGCACTTTGAGGCGCCAGCCATTTTATCACCCGGTTCAAAGTGCACAAACGGATGAGGTAATGAATTGAGGCTCCATGACGCCCTCGCTTTTAAACGTGGACCGACAACTGAGCACTCACATGCAGACATATGAACATAAACACACACACACACACACACACACACACAAGCACACACACACACACGCACAGACACACGTACGCACGCAAACACACACAAACAATAAAACAACCATTTATCTTGTGGAGACCTGGAAAATGGTCCTCAGAAATATCTATTCCTCAAATTGTGCTCTGCATGTATGGACATTTGGCCCTTACAAGCATCGTAATACAAGTACACAGCTAGCTCCATGACGCCCTCGCTTTTAAACGTGGCCCGACAACCGAGCACTCACATGCAGAAATATGAACATAAACAAACAAACACGCACGCACGCACCCACCCACCCACCCGCGTGCACGCACACGCAAGCACAGGCATGCACACACACACACACACACACACACACACACACACACACACACACACACACACACACACACACACACACACACACACACACACACACACACACACACACACACACACACACACACACACACACACACACACACACACACACACACACACAAAAAGCTGAATATTTCCAGGAAAATCAAGAAAAAACCTGCAGGATTCTTCCCATAAAGAAAATTAACAAATGCAGGATATTTCCTGGAGAAACCAAAAAAACACAAGCTATTTTAAGTTGAAAGGAAACTAAAAACACTGTATATTTCCTGAGAACGGAAAAAAAGTATATTTCCTTAATAATAAATGCACATATTTGATATTTCCTTGAAACAAATGAAAGTGAATTTAAGTACAATTTACTTTCACCGACCACATCAAAAGCTTCTGACAGCACTGCACATTGTGTTCTAGTGAGCAAAGCAATGACACGCGCACACATTCACGCGCACACACGCACGGCACACTCCTCCCGCACACCTCCATATCCAGGACAATTCGGCTATATTTCAAGAGGGTGACAAGGGCAGTGGGGTGGGGGGGGGGGGGGGGGGGGGGGTTGGTGGTGGTGGGTGGTGGGTGGGGGTCTTTTCCCAGCTGGGTGAATTTATGTGGCGCCATTATTTAAACTAATTGCATTGAAGACAGGTGGAGAGGTGCATCCTTCCTCTGAGTAGAGAGAGCACCTGAGCAAACATCCATCACACGTTTACACTGGTGTCTCGCCACGGCGAGACGCACCGACCACACGCGCACCGGAATTATGCATTACACAGGTACACATAGGACCAGCGTGCGTACTACATGCACAATGAACGTGGCGCACACCATTCATGAATATTAAGCCATTAAGACCGGGAACGCATCTGTGTATTTTTTATTTATTTCTTTGGATATTAAAAAAATAGCAGATATACAAGCTCATAGCGCGGCACCGAGTGCCGCGCTATGAGCTTGTATATCTGCTATTTTTTTTTTGAAAAGTCGTGAAAATGTGTGCAAATCTTTGAATATATGTATTTTTTAAAGCGAACATTTGTAACTCAAATCTTAGCTTCTGTGGGGGGGGGGGGGGGTCCCTGGAACAAACTATGTTTTAGATGGGGGTGTGCGGTCAAATTCATATCATTTTGGGAGTCCTTGACATGAAAAAGTTGGAGCACCACTTATATATATATATAGCAACATAAGTTTTTTCAAAGAACTGTTAGGGTTTAGAAGACATTTGTAGCATGCCTTCTTGGATTGAATGGGTTAAGATTGGACACAGACCGTATAAACATGCAAACATTACAAAGACGCATGCACTCTCTCTTTCTCTCGTGCTCTCTCTCGCCCTCTGTTTGTCTATCTCACCTCGTGCATACCGAGGCCAGATGTATGAACGCTGCATGCAGATATGCACGACAACTACTGTATATATCTCTTTTGATGTCTATATGTTTCACTACTGACACTCTTTCTCTCTGTCTGTCTACCTCTGCCACACACACAAACGCACGTGCACAGACGCACACACGAACACACACACACACACACACACACACACACACACACACACACACACACACACACACACACACGCACATGCACACGCACACGCACACGCACACGCACACGCGGCAAGTTCATTTTTCGAGCACATTTCAACAACAAGGCAATTCAAAGTTCTACATAAAACATGCAGAGCGGTAAGAAACACATTATAAAAGGATTATATCTGAATACGATTACAATAGTATTATTAAAGAATATGAAAATAAGAATACTAAAATTATAATAATTTCATACCCCAATGAATAAATATATGAATATGAATCAAAATCCTCAGCTAAAAAGTAGAGGCAAACAGAAAAATCTCCATCTGTCATTTCAAAGAAATAAGTGTTGTTGAGGACCTGCAAGTTGTCTGGGAGTTTGCTCCAGATATGTGGTGCATCAAAAAAAAACTGAAACTGAACGCTGCTTCTGCACGTTTAACCCTTTAAGACCGGGAAAGCATAATTTGTGTAATTTTAAGATTTTTTTGGGCTATTCAAAAATAGCAGATCTAAAAGCTCATAGCGCGGCACCGAGTGCCGTGCTACGACCTTGTAGATCTGCTATTTTTTGAAAACTCGAGAAAATTTGGGCAAATTTTGGAATATATATATATATTTTTTTAAAGCGAACATTTGTAAAATATTTAGTTCCAGGGACCTCCAGAAGCAATGATTTGAGTTAGAAATGTCTGCAAAAAAAATAAAATACTGTGAACAAAATGTTCATGATTTTTCAAAAATAGCAGATCTACAAACTACACGAAATCTAAAAATGACAGTGATGCGTTCCCGGATTGAACGGGTTAAGTTCTGACTCTGGGGACACAGAAAAAGCTGGCCTGTGCCACAGACAGACGGGCCATGAGAGAGGTCTGGATCGGGTTAGCGATGTACCGACGGAGATCACTAAATGTATTTTGGCAACCTCCTAGGTGATGCAGTACATCCCTTGCCATGCCGGAGCAACAAGACGGTTGTCCCCCATCTGTCAGGGTGTTATTCATGAGGACATAAGATCTGGGCCATGACTGATGTCGCTGCACAGAAAGCAGGCGCAGTCCAGAACATCCTGGAGAATCACCAAGGACCAAATTAGTCCCGAGTACAGACACCACAGCTGAAGCCTTCACCAGGAGAGAAAAAAAGGGGTGAAAAAAGAAATGGAAAGGCTCTGGAAACATGAAAACGTGCTGAACTACACATTGTGCTGTGTGGTTTTTTAGCAAAGTCAGATGTGGAAACAAAGACTGGCCAACTTGGATTGATTTCCTGTATCTGGTGTGACGTGGGTTTACTTTAGGACAATGGTCTTCAACCTTTTTTTTCTCGTGTCAAGGACCCCCAAATTGACACATATTAGCCCACGGACCCCCGTTTGAAAATATTTGGTAGGGACTCAACCATTTAGATTTCTTGGGGGTCCCAATCTACACAGTATCATCATCATTAGTGTTCATTTAACTCTGAGAGTGTATAAATGGAACCAAAATGTTTGGTTCCATTTGTACACTCTCAGAGTTACAGACACATAAGGGTCAATTTGGTTCCTAACAATTCATTTGGTTGGGGACGCCCCGGAACCCCCTCAAGGACCACTGGTTGAGAACCACTGCTGTAGGAGACCAGAAAAAATGTTTTCAAGATTTTTCAAAAATAGCAGATCTACAAGCTCGTAGCGCGGCACTCGGTGCCGCGCTACGAGCTTGTAGATCTGCTATTTTTGAATAGCCAAAGAAATCTAAAGTGACATACAGTACTGTAGATGCGTTCCAGGTCTTAATGGGTTAATTCCAATGTAGAAGTGGCATAGCCCCGCCCACTAGCAGACCATTAGATTTGAGTACCATTTCATACTAGTGGCAGGGCGTGGAATTGACTAATCATAGTGGATATTACATTTTTGGAGATTTGATTTTGAGATAAAATTTGATTGCGACAAAGTGTTATTATTTTTTTGACAGTGGTCCCCCAGGGGTCTATAATTGGCCCCCTACTTTTTTCCCCCCCTCTACAACGAATCCTTTCAACAAAAATGCAACGCTGAATTGGGACGCTGGGGTCTATGTGTGATAACACATTATCACACATTCCAAATCTCTTAACAGAACAACATGTGATGGAAACGGCAGTCTCGTATGGGTGACCAACGATCACAGAGTGATGGCTCGGAGGCGCTTCACGCCTGCTTCTCATCTCATACCCAAGACTTTTATTTGATCGTGAAGACGACAAGATGGCCGAGCGCCTATAGAGAGGGCTGTCATGTATCTGCCAATCACACCACAAAGTGGGAGGATATTATCTCCGTCTCACATTCTCACCCGGTGCTCGCCGATGCCGGCGCGTCCTCTCTCTCTCTCTCTCTCTTACATCGCTTTACTCCCACTCAACACCTCACTCTCTCGCCCCCCTCACCGACTCTCTGAATCGGTCGCTCTCTCTCTCTCCTTGCCTCTCTGTTTATGGGAATCTCTCCATAAAACATCTGATACTGTGTCAGCCGGTACCTCTCTGACTCCAACCCCCCCTCTCTCTCTCTCTCTCTCTCTCTCTCTCTCTCTCTCTCTCTCTCTCTCTCTCTCTCTCTCTCTCTCTCTCTCTCTCTCTCTCTCTCTCTCTCTCTCTCTCTCTCTCTCCTCTCTCTCTCTCTCTCTCTCTCTCTCTCTCTCTCTCTCTCTCTCTCTCTCTCTCTCTCTCTCTCTCTCTCTCTCTCTCTCTCTCTCTCCGGACAGTGCCATTACGCAGATGTCAAACGCAGGTGTGATATCATCATAAAAATGTAACTGCCACATTTTTTTTCCCGGTCCCCCCTTCTGCTTTCTCCCCCCTTCCCTCCGCTTGGGTGGAGCTGGGAGGGAGGGAGTGTGGGGTGGGGGGTGGAGAGAGTCTCACTGGAGTGCAATTACACTCTGCTGGTGTGCGCTGTGGCCCATGATACGATGTGGGGGTAAGATAAGAGTGCGAAAGGCCATACATACCTCACACACCAACACTATGCGGAGCAATGATGCGCGAGCGCACGCAGCTACACACACACAGTACACAGTACACACACACACACACACACACACACACACACACACACACGCACGTTTGTATTATACTAGATATCAGCATTTTGGGAAGTCAATTTTATGATGGGATGCCGTTTACTATTTTTTTTGTCATTTACTCGAACCTGAAGCCAAAAAATAGCCGATCTTCAAGCTCAGAACAAGTGCATGACATTGGAGCGCAATGAAGTATAAATCAGGCATAACTCTATCACTATAACCCTAAACATAACCTCTAGATACATAATTCTAAACCTAACCGTGCACTTGTAAGACTAACTCTCCAAATCCTTTTTTGACATAAAACAACCATTATTATTCTTGTGAGAACCCCAAAGATTGTCCACAGTGTATATTTTTCAAACTCTACTATACTTGTGGGTACACGTACGTACACGTACGTACACACACACACACACACACACACACACACACACACACACACACACACACACACACACACACACACACACACACACACACACACACACACACACACACACACACACACACACACACACACAGGAAATAGCCTAGCTGTGATGGATGTCCGGATACAGAGCCACTCCACACAGTCAGCGAGTAGATCAGTTTCTCTCTCTCTCTCTCTCCCTCCTTCCTCCCCCCCTCCCCCCAGAAGGGTTCATGGGAAAGTATCATGTGACCTCGTAACTAGAACTTTATTGACAACGAGAATTGATAACGCCGCCGAGGGTTGCAGATGAAGTGAACTGGTCTGGAGGACCGAAAACACCAACAACCAATAAACCCAGGGAGGGAGAGAGTAGACGGTTTCGATCCTGTGCAATAAAAAAAAAGGTGTGATTAACCCTTTAAGACCGGGAACGCATCTGTGTGTCATTTTAAGATTTCCTTGGTTCTTCAAAGATAGCAGATACAAGCTCATATGTGTGGCACCGCGCTATGAGCTTGTAGATCTGCTATTTTTGAAAAATGTGTGGAAATCTTTGAATATATATATATATATTTTTAAGCAGACATTTTTTTTAACTCTATTACAACTATAAGCTCATAGGGCGGCACTCGGTGCCGCGCTATGATCTTGTATATCTGCTATTTTTGAATAGCCCAAAGCAATCTAAAAATGACAGATGCGTTCCAGGTTTAAATGGGTTAATTGGGTTCTGTGGCGTGTTTAAAGCTTTTCAGGTGGGCAGTCTTTGTACGCAGGGGGTTTCTATACGCGGCGAAGCAGTAAGCCTAAAACATACAGCTGGATAGCCGTATATACGGACGTCAAAAGAATACGAGCTGATGAGGCCTGTGAGACGCTGAAAAGAGCAGGTGCAGAAACGCAGAAATCTCCGTTCAAAGGAATTCAGTCCGAAACACGCACACTGTGAAATATGTTCATTTAACTCTTATAAATAAGTCCACAGCTTAACGCATGATAGTATAGGAACCAATTATCCATTATATAAGTGATACATCCTGGTCTGCGTGTGTCTGCGGGACTGATGGGCATTCAAAATCGTTTGAGCTCTTTTTTTGCTTTTCTGTTGGGAGATTTTATTTGAAGAACAAAAAGACCAAAAAAAATGCTATGCACCCGTTTGGGTGATAGAAAAAGATGGGTTAAAAAGATGCATGGATAAAATATTCTTTGCATCGGTGAGCCGGAGGGGAAAATAACTTTGAAGTACCAGGGTGGTCCTATTAGTCGGGGGTTTGAACATCGGACCCTCGCGTTTGACCACACGGTTGCCGTGGCTCGCTGATGCAAAGGATATTTGACCCTCCGTATCTTTGTAACCCATCTCTTTCTGTCACCAAAACGGGTGTCACAGTCAAGGACCTGGTTAGATCAGACACAAGTACATCCATCTTTGTTGTGTTTTTTTTTAATGCTTAGTTTATTTGTTCTTCAAATAAAAACCTACCAACAGAAAAGCCAACCAAAGAGCTCAAACGACTTTGAATATCCATCAGTCCCATTAGACACATGTATCACTTACACATAAGCACACGCTACATTGTCCCAGTGGTTCTCAACCTGTGGGTCAGGACCCCCAGGGGGGTCCCCACATCATTTTGGAGGGTCCCCAGATGACAGTGAAGTGACGATGTAAGGACTTTTAAGATCTTTTTAATACCTCAAAAAAGAAAAAGACCATTAGGCTACTGCATCAAAAGTAATCAACAAACTATACATAAAAACTGGTAAAATATTGGCCAAATTGTCAAATAATATAAGAAAGAGGCAAACATTTTGAAAATAGCTAGCTCACAACAAGCTCACAACGTAGATCGGCTATTTTCACAATATTTATCTGTGGAACCGGGTCAAACTAAATAATGCCTCAACTCCTACAATTCCAAGTGCGTGTCAGGGTGGAGGGTCCCCAGTTCAAATATGATTATTTTGGGGGGTCGCAGCCTGAAAAGATTGAGAACATTTGTGCACACCAGTTACCGTTTGCTTTCCCCTTTATTTTACCACTGTGTGTTCTGTGACATTCACCTAAATTCCAACTCATTTAACCCATTAAAACCTGAGGACGATTCTAAAAATGCCTTCTAAATCAGTCGTTTTTTGTACCAAGGACCCCCATAATGATATGTATTTGGCTCCGGACGCCCCCCCCCCTATCTGAAAATGTTTTGTGTCAGAGACCCCCAGAAGAGAAGATTTGTATAAAAATCTACAAGCTCACGATGCGTCGCTTTGGAACGCAAATACTGTAGATCGGCTATTTGTAGACTAATTTACTTTTCAAATTGAATGAAAAAAGGCAATCAGCGTCTTTTGGATGCAAGTACATTGTCAAAACTTAAAAAACAAAAAACGAAGTACTGACAATGTTTGTGTGCCCGGTGCCACACCCATCGGCTGTGTTCCTTGTGGTCCACGCCCAGTGCCGTAAGACGGCAAACCTGGACCTCCGCTCGGCTCAATGAAAGATAATATGGCAGAGCGAAACGACAGACAATGACGAGGAACCCCCGGGCAAGTGAGAAAAGGGAGAGGGGTGTCCTTGTAGAAGTGCCCCGCGTGCGCTTGAACAAAACGGTGGACGGCGGCCGGCGCGGCGCTCTATCTTGTCTGAACAGTGGGCCTTGGAGACGACAGAGCCCCCCGGAGGGTTCTTGGAGGACCACAAAGAAAGAGAAGCGCGTCTGAGCTGGAGAGCAAAGAGTGGAGAGCAGGGCTGATACTAATTGACTATCATCTTAGCGTGTGTTCTAGCAATAGGTTTTTTTCGATTCAAAAGATACTAGAACAATGCCCGTTGGCAGTGGTGGAAAAAGTACTCAAATGTTTTACTTAAGTAAAAGTACCAATACTGCAATATAAAAATACTCTGTTACAAGTAAAAGTTCAGAATTATAAATGTACTTGAGTAAAAGTACAAAAGTATTGGCATCAAAATGTACTTAAAGTACCAAAAGTAAAAGTACTAAATATTTGAAAATAGCAGATCTACAAGCTCACAACGCGTCGCGATGCGACGCGTTGTGAGCTTGTAGATCGGCTATTTTCAAATAGCCTACTGTATGTATGAAATAGGGCTAAAGTGGTTAATGTATGTTTCATAATATAATAATTTATATCTGAAAAGTAACTAATAACTAAAGTTTTTAAATAATTGTAGTGGAGTAAAAGTACAATATTTGCCTCTGAGATGTAGTGGAGTAGAAGTAAAAGTACTGGAAATTGGAAATACTCAAGTAAAGTACAAATACCTCAAAATGTTACTTAAGTACAGTACTTAAGTAAATGTACTTAGTTACTTTCCACCACTGG
The DNA here is from genome assembly GCF_963454915.1 of Gymnoscopelus microlampas. NCBI lineage: Eukaryota > Metazoa > Chordata > Actinopteri > Myctophiformes > Myctophidae > Gymnoscopelus > Gymnoscopelus microlampas. The sequence continues at coordinate 25,003,202 of NC_139961.1, read as the reverse complement.
GCACCGGCCTACTCGGGAATGATGCAAGTTGGGAACAATGCAAACAGGGAATGCATGCCCCCACCCCTGTTATGTACTGTAATACCTGTTGTACCTGTGGTCAGAGTACCCGGTGTAACCACCTGTCTGTGTCCCTTTGGACAAAGACTCAGTAGGTACACTCCATGGTTACTGGCAGCCTTTTACTGTACTAAATCTTTAGGCTGAGCACGCGGCCTTCGAATCCAGTCCTATGTTGCACTGTTCAGAGCAACGGTCAAAGAGTTATGGCCGTGGCCATACCCTAGGTTGGGTTGGCGAAAGGGCTACTCTGTGTGGAGTTTGCATGTTCTCCCCGTGTCTCCTAAGGTAGTTAATACCCTCACAAAAACATGCAGTAATCCTGGTCGCTATACCGCCTCCCCCATGACAGCCACGGGCGCCTGATGGCAGGGAAAGGAAGTGGTTGGAATAACGTGTTCCTTCCACGCGCTACGTCCTACCGGGGAAACTCCCCCCTGTCACGTGACAAGAAGGTCAGTTGGCTCTCATGCATTGAAGGAGGCATGAGCTCGGCTCTAGGCTCTCCCTAGGCTGGTGGGGGGGTGTAGCGCCCAGGATCACTTAGAAGATTGGCACCGGGTGGAAAAAGGGTTACAAAATCGTGGGATTAAAAAAAAAGAAAAGAAAAAGAGTTATGGCCATTTGAGGTGTTAAACACTGTTCTAACGCCCGATATGTGTGCAATTTAGGTTTTTAGGTCCCTGACATGGCCCCTTGTATGAATATTCTCATGGCCAACACCTGAACAGTGTTTGTGGCAAATTTGGTGCGGATTGGAGCAACCGTGTGCCTTTGGCCCTGACGTGGCCCCTGGGGGCCAAACATATCCCCTGGTGCCATGGCAGACCCCTGAACAGTGTGTGTTGCCAGGTTTGGCGTGGATTGGGGCAACAGTGCACCTGTGCCACCCACTGGCGTGACTTTTCTCATGCATGCCAGACCCGTGAGTAGTGTTTGTGCCAAGTTTGGTGCATATTGGAACAACTGTGTGCCTGTGGCCCCCGGGGGGCCAATGATGTGGCCCCTGGTGTGACCATTCTCATGCCAGCCCCCTGAACAGTATTTGTTTGGTGAGGATCGGAGCAACGCGGTGCACGTCACAGGTCCAGATGTTACGTTTGTGGCGTTCACCGTCCACCCATTAGTGAAAATGTGTGCAAAACTTTATATTGTTCAAAGCGAACATTTTTAACTCTATTATTTGCTTCTGGGGGGTCCTTGGAACGAAACATTTTGAGATGGGGGTTGGTGGCCCAAATACATATCATTTTGGGGGTCCTTGACATGAAAAGGTTTGAGCACCACTGATATAGAAATGTGTTTTCACAAAACTGTTGGGATTTAAAGGACATTAGCTAAGAATCGGCTTCAGGTCTTAATGGGTTAATATAGGAGGTGCCTTTTCCAGCTGCACACTTCTGCAGGACAGATGAATACATCTCGCTGTTGTTGTCAGGCAAAGAAAATTAGTGTAAGAGGTTAATTGTGTCTGTGGGTTTTATCCGCGAGTTACCAGTGTCCCATGAGGCCTTGCGGGAATTATGGGCATCACTTCCTGTTGTCAGTCGTTCAATTCATTTGAGTAATCCGTGTCGGTCAATAATAACGTGGGAACCAGGCATGTAATGATTTATTGTAAATCGATTAAAATCGATTAAAACTGGTGACAGTTTTAATCGATTTGTGCTTGTTGAGTGACGTCAGCGCTTGATAATTATGCATTTATCATTTGAATCAGCTGTGTGGAGGGAGATCTTTAAGGGTAAATAAGCAGACTCATATCAGCCTTTCTGATTTCCGTCAGGTTGTGTTCCCACATTACCGTTGACTGATTTGATTTGATCCCTCAAATCAATGAAGGACTGACAACAGGAAGTGATGCCCACAATTGACACGCCCCCTTTTTGCCACGCCCCCTTTCCCCCCAAGTAAGCTCCTTGGGAAACGCCAATGAAAAGTATAGACAAGAGCTTGTGACAAAATAATAACTAACTATATTGGATCCATTGCAACACAGTTTTTTGGGGGGGGGTTTCCCAACAGTTTTGGACATAAAAGGTTTCCACCCGACAGTTACAATATGATCTATAAATGTAGATACATACAAACTTTAGTCTTCCAGAACCAACCACCCCCACACTCACCCACTCACTCCCCCCCCCGCCCCCCCACCTCTCTCTCTCACACACACACAAATAATTAAATAACAAGCAAAACAAATTATCTCTCTTAATATCCTCAGCTGTCTCGTTAAGGAAATCCTGGTACATAGCACCTCTAATAACGGTGCGAAGCTCGTTAAAAATGCACAACCGCTACCGTTTCTCCCGTCGCGCCCATATGGTCCGTTTGGTATGTATTTTTTATTTTTTGCTGAGGTTTCATCGTATCGTTAAACGCGGTAAAGAGCTGACACGACCTGCCTTTGTTAGTCGCATTGATCCAGCGGCGCTAAAACTCGCCAGTGGCGTTCAGTCACAACACAGACAATTGCTTTAACAAAGAAAAAGGGTGTTTATTTTAACCCATTAAAACCGGTAAAGCATCCGTGTAATTTTAGATTTTCGCTCTTAGGATTTAGAACAGTGGTTTAGAACAGTGGTTCTAAAAAAAAATAGCAGATCTACAAGCTCACAGCGTGTCACTTCGTGCCACGCTGTGAGCTTGTACATCTGCTATTTTTTTTAAAATGACAAATTCTTGAAAATTGAGAAATGTTCATCATCATGTTGATTTTTGTTTCCTCTTTTGTTGGGTGGCTTTTATAACTTTATAGATAGGACAGTAGATAGGAAATGGGCAGAGAGATGGTAAGTGACACGCAGTAAAGGTCGTCGGGATCGGGATTCGAACCCGTGGCACGCTGTAAGGCTGGCATTGCAGCCTATAGGGTGCCTGGACCGCCACACTCATTTTGAAATTCTTTAACACACAGGGGGTTCCTGGCACAGCACATTTTCAGATGGGGGTCTGCAGCCAAATACATATACATACATATCTTGTTGGGGGGGGTCCTTCCTTGGTACGAAAAAAGACTGATTTAGAAGGCATTTGTAGTAGAATGGGCCTCGGGTCTTAATGGGTTAATAAGCCCTGAGAGCTTTTTGCTCGTATTGGTCTGTCTACCTAAATAAAAAGTTTCTCGTCAGAAGATGGTGATGAGATCCGTCGGGAAACCGTTATGTCTGGGGCTTTGTTGTCAACGCAGACCGTTTTCAAATCTACAAGGGGCTGTGAGGAGGGAAAAAAAGACCCTTTCACCGCAACAATTACAGAATCACACAATCTTGGTTCTGCTTCTGTGGTGAAAGAAAATGACACGTTGTACAGTACACTATGGGCCATTTGGGTAACTATACTCGCAGACTGTAATTACATTGCCTTGCATGGCACTGGCCGGCAGCAGGGGTGGAACAAGTACTCACATGTTTTACTTAAAATAAAAGTATCAATACCGCAATGTAGAAATACTCTGTTACAAAGTCCAGAATTCAAAAATTGACGTAAGTAAAAGTACAAAAGTATTGGTATCAAAACGTACATAGAGTACTATGCAGAATGTCCCATTTCACAAGTTTTCAAATGTATACAAATCTTTTGAAAATAGCAGATCTACAAGCTCACAATGTGAGCTTGTAGATCTGCTACTTTCAAATGGTCGAAAGGTATAGATAGGGCTGAAGTGGGTAATGTATGTATTGTAATAATAATCAAAATCTACAAAGTAACTAGTAACTAAAAGTTTTCAAATAATTGTAGTGGAGTAAAAGTATAATATTTTCCTCTGAGATGTAGTGGAGTAGAAGTAAAAGTACAAAATATTGGAAGTACTCCAGTGAAGTAAAAATGAGTTAAGTACTTGAGTAAATGTACTTAGTTACTTTACGACACTGGCCGGCAGTGCTGCTGGTCTCCCTTCGCGACATTGCAAATGTAAAACTCAGCACGGCTAGGAAAGGGAGAAAAATAGAAATGTTTGCTGTTGGGTATATCGAAACCTTGTATTTCCATAATTCAGCTATTTATCTTTTTTCATGTATTAATGCCCTACTTCGTCATACTATAATGTCACGCAAAGGTTGCAAAAATAGCCCATCTACAAGCTGCACGCTTATATATCGGCTGTTTTAGCTTTTTATAAAAGGTTTCAGAAGTGAACATTAACCCATTAGGACCCGGAACGCATCTGTGTCATTTTTAGATTTGCGCTCAAAAGCATTAGTTTACACTTTGGCTATTCAAAAATAGCAGATCTACAAGCTCACTACGAGCTTGTAGATCTGCTATTTTTTTGAAAAATCGTGAAAATGTGTGCAAATCTGTGAATATATATTGTTTTAAAGCGAACATTTGTAACTCAAATCTTTGCTTCTGGGGGGTCCCTGGAACAAAATATTTTGAGATGGGGGTCGGCGGCCAAATTCATATCATTTTGGGGGTCCTTGACATGAAAAAGTTTGAGCACCACTGATATAGAAACAATAGTTTTTCAGAGAACTGTTAGGATTTAGAAGACATTTTGTAGAATTGGCCTCAGGTCTTAATGGGTTGTGTGAGACTAAATAATAACTGCACTGAATCCATTGGAACCAAGGTTCCTTTTTTTCCCATTTCCTGAAAAGTAATAGTTTTGGACATACAGTACAAGGTTTCCACCCGACAGGCGCCGAAAATGCATTTTCAGATCGTTACTAAATGCAATGTTTACATCTGTGAGGAAAGCACACACAAGACGCCCACATCTCTGTGCACCACACGCCTGTTTATTAAGCACTTAAACCCTGTATACTTAGCTGAACGAGGTCACCCAGTGGTCTGTCCCTGTTTGTGTCCCTGTGTGTGTCCCTGTGTGTGTGTGTGTGTGTGTGTGTGTGTGTGCGTGCGTGCGTGCGTGCGTGCGTGCGTGCGTGCGTGCGTGCGTGCGTGCGTGCGTGCGTGCGTGCGTGCGTGCGTGCGTCTCTCAATTCAATTCAATGGAGCTTTATTGGCATGAGCAGGCAAAAGTGGAACAAATCAGTCAAAACAAAACAATGTACGTACAAATAAATACTGAGAATAAAAGTTCTTAAACTAAAAAGTGTGCATTTTCTCTCAGAAATAGTTATACATTCATATAGGTATAGGAGAGTTTAGCTTGGTATACACTTTTGAAAGTTGACAGCAGTATTTCGACGTTTTGCATTCACTTGGTATAAAACCTTTGCGACAAGTAGCAGCAATTTATTCAAATGTAATTATATTAAAGTTGCTCTGTTTATATGAACAGTTTTTCTATGTACCGAGGTCATTTGGTGTAAAACAGTGCAGGGAAACACAATCATTTGTATAGTCCTTAATGTGGTTGTATTCAATTAGACAACCTTCCCCTGTCACAACAGCTCACAAATCTTGTCGCTGTGTTTGCACATTGTTGTGTGTCTGTCTGTCTGTCTGTCTGTCTGTCTGTCTGTCTGTCTGTCTAGAGCACTTCTAATCTCTAGAAGTGCCTCCAGATGTATTTATTTTTTCACTTATTTTATACTTTATACTTATAATGAAGTCAATCCACTGAAACCTTGCCAACATTTGAGTCATACATCTTCAGTGGTGGTAAAAGTACTCAATGTTTTACTGCAATGTAGAAATACTCTGTTACAAGTAAAAGTCCGGAATTCAAAATGTACTTGAGTAAAAGTACAAAAGTGTGGGTATCACAATGTACTTAAAGTGCCAAAAGTAAAAGTACTCATTATGCAGAATGTCCCATTTCACAAGTTTTCAAATGCTTATCTTATCTTTTGAAAATAGCAGATCTACAAGCTCACAATGTGTCGCATCGTGACGCATTATGAGCTTGTAGATCGGCTATTTTCAAATGGCCGAAATGTATATAGGGCTGAAGTGGTTAATGTGTGTTTTGTGATAATAATCAAAATCTACACAGTAACTAACGTTTTTAAATAATTGTAGTGGAGTAAAATTACAATATTTGCCTCTGAGATGAAGTGGAGTAGAAGTAAAAGTAATGGAAATTGGAAATAGAGTAAAGTAAAAATACCTCAACATTGTATTTAAGTACAGTACTTGAGTAAATGTACTTAGTTACTGTACTTTCCACCACTGTAAGTCGTATGTCATAGACAACTGACGTCATAGATGACCGATATAGGCTGGTCACATGAAGTCCAATATCCGTTTTTTATCTGGATCCCAAGATCAACATCGTTTCCTAGTTTCCTACCCCACCAAAATCTCGTAGCCAAAAACAGCCCAGCCAAAAGCTTGTAGATCAGCTATATTCTCGCCAAATGTTCATCTCGTTTGGCCAAATGTTTAGCCTATTATGACATGCCCAGAATAGGACCTCTAAGGTTCATTGTGATTAACTATTCAACCCCATGAGGGGCAAACATTGCCCAACATTTCATCATTCCACTCATTTCAATGTTCAAACGTGAGACTACATATGTTCTGCTGATATTCCCCACTGAATATTGGGGTGTCTAATAAAGCCCCTTCTTATCTACGGCCCACCCTCCAGCTAGAGGGACATATTGTGCTAGATATCCTTTAACCCTTTCAATCTGGGAACACATCTGTGTCATTTTAGATTCATGTGGCTAATAAAAAATAGCAGATATACAGCTTGTTACCGAGCTTGTAGTACTGCTATTTTTGACAAAATCGTGAAAATGTGTGTATATATATATATATATATATATATACACACACACACACACACACACACACACACACACACACACACACACACATTTTTAACTCAAATCTTTGCTTCTGGGGGTCCCTGGGAAAAAATATTTTGAGATGGGGCAAAAATAGCAGATCTACAAGCTCATAGCCTTGTAGATCTGCTATTTTTGAATAAGTATAAAATAATGGTTAGAGCAAAACCAGTGCCTGGGCTTGTCTTTTTTAAAGGCACGGCCCCTTAAATTTCCACAGCCACACCCCAGGGTATAAGTACAAACTCAAGTGCACGCCCCTTACTCCTCCCCTTTAATGTCCTTATAAGGCCATAACTCCTCCCCTTTTTTGCAGTGTGTTTATAGGAGTGTGTTACACACACGCACTCAAAAATCTAAAATGACACATCTATGCGTTACCGGATTGAGTGGGTTAAACTGTGGGACATCTCTCCTTTTGATACCAATTTGAGCACCTGTGCAGGCATTAAGCACAGCCTCGTCCAAACTAATCTCTCTAAACACGCAGGCACACAGAGTTTAACCCTTTAAGACCGGGAACGCATCTGTGTGTCAATTTTAGATTTTTTTGGCTATTCAAAAATAGCAGATATACAAGCTCATAGCACGGCACCAAGTGCTGAGCTATGAGCTTGTAAATCTGCTTTTTTAGAAAATAAAAACGTGAAAATGTGTGCAAATCTTTAATATATATATATTTTTTAAAGCGAACGTTTGTAACTCAAATCTTTGGTTCTGGGGATTCTGCAAATGTCTTCTAAATCCTAGGTTGTTGTTTTTTAAATGTATTTGGCCGTGGACCCCCATCTCAAAATATGTTGTTCCAATGCACCCCCAGAAGTTGTAACAGAGCTAAAAATGTTCGCTTTAAAAAGTATATATTCAAAGATTTGCACAAATTATCACTATTTTTCAAAAATAGCCCAAAGAAATCTTAAAATGACACAAAGATGGGTTCCCGGTCTTAAAGGGTTAAACGGCCCAACACCCCTACAGGGAATATAGGACTCCTCTCTCTTTTTTTTTATTATGATAGAAGGTAAGTCGAGCAAAATGGCCTCAGGGATGAACGATTTCCCTTGAAATTGCCTGGGCGAGCAGCTGGAGCTATGTGTACTATGTATCAGTTGAAATGCATCAGTCTGGTGTCACACACGCATGCACACACACACACGCGCATGCACACACACACACACACACACACACACACACACACACACACACACACACACACACACACACACACACACACACACACACACACACACACTTATACAGTACAGTCAGTACATGTGCTGTTAGATGGACGATGTGGGTCATGGCGGAGATGAATACGCTACAGGGCAAGTGACTGATACCAAGCCGATTGTTTTGATAGTGCCGCTCTGATTCTCATGACAGCGCGCGCACACACACACGCGTACGTGCGCGCCAGGAATGCAACAAAAGCAACATAAATCTCCACGAATTCAAGGCGTTCATGGGGTGTGTGAATTGATAGAAAATACGTATTATTTTGTGTGAACTACTCCTTTAAACAGGGCTGAATGCAATGAAGCAGCTGGGGGCACACAATGCATCAAGGCTTCACCACTTCACTTCTAACTGAATCATATATACATTTTCAGTCTAGCACTTCAGCACCTGTTTGGCGCACTGTGAAACCCTGAGTGCGCATTTAACTCTATAGAGAGTGTAAAACATAGTGAAATGAGCACTCAGGGTTTCACAGTGTAAGAATATTTAATCACTACAAACTTCGCTGTACGTCATATAGCAAAATATCTGTTCTACAAGCTCACAGCACGTTACAACACAAAACTGCAAATTTTGCCAAATGTTTTCCTATTTTCGCAGAAAGTTCACCTATTATGACATGTCCAGAATAAGGACTGTGGGGTCAATGTGGTTAATATACACTATATTTGGAAAATGTGGGGTAAGGCAGTCTACTCGCTGCCTCTATTTCATTTCGATACTCCACACTGTAATTCTGTCATTTGAAAAGATCAACGAAAACCAAATCAGATTTAGTCGTGCCTCCAGTAACAGACGTTTCATCGGTTACACAAATGTAATTGTATCTAATTTGTCTTGTAATTTGCACGTTGCTCCTGAAAGATGAAAACAACCCCCTGTCGCTACTGTGCCGTTGACGTCAGTCACTTAACAATTCAGCCTCGAGGACAAAAGAAAATCCTCTTTTCTTTATGCATCTCCAAGAACTTCCTCATAACCCACTCAATCCAGGAACGCGTCTATACAAATGTCTTCTAAATCCTAACATGTTTTGTGAAAAAAATATATGTTGTTGCTATATCAGTGGTGCTCAAAACTTTAAAAACATGTTATCCCATCATTGTGTTACCCATTTTTTCACCCAGTGCCAATTGCCTATGTAATACTGGGCGCTACGCTCCCTCTGCCAGCCTAGGGAGAGCCCAGCTGAGCTCATGCCTCCTTCAATGTTCAAACTTTTTCATGTCAAGGATCACCAAAAATCATATGTATTTGGTCGCAGACCCCCCCCGCCCATCAAAATATTTTGTTCCAGGGACCCCCCAGAAGCAAAGATTTGAGTTACAAATGTTCGCAAAGATTTCAAAGATTTGCACACATTCTCACAAAAATAGCAGATATACAAGCTCATGTGCCGCGCTATGAGCTTGTAGAGTATATCTGTTATTTCTGAATAGCCCAAAGACATCTAAAATGACACATGATGATGCGTTCCCGGTCTCTATGGCTTAATCCCCATAATACATCACGGCCAAGGTAGACACAGACACACTACTGTCTCAGGGAAGATGAAAACGCCATGGGCATGGTTGACTGATACCTGCCCGAATTTTGTTAATGGCGCTATTCCAGTGACAAATTATCGCAGACGACAGCCCGTAATGTGACTTCATCTTCTGCTTCTGTCATTACAGACACCCCGCCACAAATCAATTGGCCCTCCGCGAGGCTCAATGAGCAAGGGTGCGCTGATGAAATCCATATTCACAAAAGGTATTTCATAAATCTGGAGGCGAGAGAGAATGTGTGACAGGAATGCAGGTACAAGTGGCTGATATAAAGATTTCAATCTGCTCTGCGAAAATGTAGATGGAAAAAAAAAGAAGTTAATTCATAATGTGGTTCTCGACCTTTTCTGGCACTTGAAAATCTCAAAAGACAATTATACAGCAGTGCATTTTCAGAGCATTTTTGTTCAATTTATTGTGTTTTATGGCTTGGATTAATGGAACTAACACGGTATTACTATTTATTGGTATCACAATGAAAACAATATATTTGTTTAATATTAATGTTATATTGTCAATGCAATCGTAGTGTTTTGACAATTATTTGGGGGCCCACTTGCAATATCTTCATTGCCCACAGGTTGAGAATCCCATACTATCCTAAAAGGTTTTGAATTCTATTTCATTGTGTTACGACACATGGCGTTGGGCCTTACTCTCCGTGCATTTGGTTATTATTAACATCTATATCGATACAATCTTTGCTAGAATGGAGATAATAAGCTGTGATGTTCAGGGTCAACATCGTTAAGGAGATGATGATGAGAGGCTACTTACAGTTATAGCATGTGGTTGCGGTCGGGCAGAAAGCCTGTCCATATTTCAACTTTTTATGTTTTGAGCTTGTGACTAAATACTATAACTACATTGGTTACATGGAACTCAGGCTCTTTTTTTTCTCCATTTCCTGAAAAGTTTGGGACATACAAGCTTTCCATAAGACAGTGACAATGCACAACGTCCTCTCAGAGAAAAGAATGAACCCCTCAACTCATCATTACAACATTGTTGACAGTAAACTGTAGGTCAATGAGAGTAAAGGTACACATTACTTCATTGAGTATAAATGACTATCCGTGAGCATGTAAATATATGGTTGCCACTTCTTTTGTTTTCCTTATTTTTTTAATTCAGAGTAGCCAATTATCACCTGCCAGTGAGGAGCCCCCACCAGGAGGACGTAGGGCCTTCGTCCTACTCCTCCCGCCCAACCCTCCCCGCTGTCAGGTGCCGCCCCCAGCAACGTAGGAGTACGTGCAATGACCGATAGCACCCTCCCCGCCCGGCTTCCCTTACCCGAACACGGTTCCAATTGTGTTCGTGTGTAGACGCTCGACAAAGCCGGATGCACCACGGTGGACTCGAACCCACAACCTCCGTGGTGGTGGGCAGTGGTAGTTGCCACTTCTATTTAACCACTTTCAACGTGGCGTCCCTATTTTGGGCATGTCATTATAGGCAGAAATGTTCAAGAAATGTTTAAGATATGTTTTTTTCAAAATGTTTTGAAAGTATAAAAGTAGTGGAATTCTAGAATATGCGAACATTTAAGGATCAATTATGTGAACCAACTAAAGTAAATTCCAAAAGAGAATTCTCAAATTAAATTACTGCCACAGTGGGTTAACCCATTCAATCCGGGAACGCGTCTGTCATTTTAGATTTATTTGGCTATTCAAAAATCTTAAAAATTTGTGCAAATCTTTGAAATCTTTGTGAATATTTGTAACTGAAATGTTTGCTTCTGGGGGGTCCGCGGCAAAACATTTTTGGATATATATATTTTTAAAGGGAACATTTGTAACCCACATCTTTGCTTCTGGGGGGTCCCTGGATCAAACTATTTTACAAATGTTTGCTTTAAAAAAATATATATTAAAAGATTTTCACGATTTTCAAAAATACAAGCTGCCTCGCTATGAGCTTGTAGATCTGCTATTTTTTAATAGCCAAAGAAATCTAAAATGACAGAGATATGTTCCAGGATTGAAAGGGTTAAGACTAGTCTTTCTGTCATGCAGCCCGTATTTCTAAAAAAAAAACGCTCGCTGCTCTGGCAGCCGTCTCTCATTGTGTATTCGTCTGAATCACAATGTGTGCAATTTGCGGGCCGGCTGGTCCACAATGGGGCTGGATGAAAGGCCTTGATTGGCGGTTATTACAGGGCATTCAACGTACCTGAAAATAAGGTCCATGGAAATGGTGGCTTCAAATGGAATAATGGATGCAAATGAGCACGTCAAGACTATGTTTCAAAAGTAATCATACAGCGTATTGTTCATTATTGACACACGAGTATTATGTACACACACGCACGCGCGTGCACACGCATGCATGCACACACACACACACACACACACACACACACACACACACACACACACACACACACACACACAAAGTCTTTCTTGATATGCAGGCATGCGATCATTAACTACCTTTCAGCATTCAGTTAAAGAGGAGCAGGGCAATCAATAAATAATCATATTTACCTTAACCCATTAAGGCTTGAGGTTCCGATTCTACAAATGTCTTCTAAATCCCAACAGATTTCTGAAAAACCTATGTTTCTGTGTCAGTGGTGCTCAAACGTTTTCATGTCAAGGACCACCAAAATGATATCTATTTGGCCGCCGACACCCATCTCAAAATTATTTTGTTCGAGGGCCCCCAGAAGCAAAGATTTGAGTTACAAATGTTTGCTTTAAAATATATATATATTCAAAGATTTGCACAACTTTTCTCGATTTTTCAAAAATAGCAGATCTACAAGCTCGTAGCGCGGCACTCGGTGCCGCGCTATGAGCTTGTAGATCTGCTATTTTTGAATAGCCAAAAATATATTTTTGAATAGCCAAAAATTACTATTATTTTTTAGTATTTTTTTTTTTTTTAGCTCAAATCTAAAACATGACACAGATGCGTCCCAGGTCTCAATGGGTTAAACAACAGATATTTATTCATACGATTGACCGATGGACGCTATCACTCATCTTAACCTTTGCTATGGTAGAGCAAGTGTCAAACACCGCTTAAAAATCAAAAATGGAAATGTGGCCGTTCGGCCGTGTCACCTCGTATCGATCGTTGCCTCGGACCGTCGTCAAGACGAGTGAGGAATTGATCTTTTTATTTTTCCGCACAGAAATGCCAGCGGGCGCTAGGGTACGGACCGGAGCTTATTAAATTGAAACAGGACTTTAATTCAAGTTTACACTTTTAATGTAATCCCCCCAAAAATACAGACACGGTGCTATGACTGTGTAATCATACAAAACCTAAAAACTAAACAAAAACCCCTCAAACCCTCAAAAATGAAATGACGGGCTATTCAATCACAGGAAACGTGTCCTTATCCTGAGACGAGCATTCGACGGAAATAAATGTATAAGCTCACAGCTTGTAGATCAGCTGGTGAGCACACAGTGAGCTTGTAGATTGGCTATTTTCGGCAAAGACATTTGGTGTAGAGCAAGGGTCTTCAACAGGGGGTCCGGGACCTCGTAGTGGGGTCCTCAGAGTTACTACAGGGGGGGGCCGCCAAATCTTTGTGTGACTGGAACTTACATTAACCACTTGAACCCTACTAGCATCCCTATTCTGAGGAGAACTGCAGGTCAAAAATAGCAGATCTACAAGCTCACAACGCCTCGCGCTGCGAGGCGTTGTGAGCTTGTAGATCGGCTATTTTTGGCAAGAGGTTTGTTGTAAAGGGGAAAAAAGAGCAGACCAAGTGGCTTGTAGATCGAATATTTTCAGCAAAGAGATTTGGTGTAGAGGGAAGTACTTAGCCTGATCATCAGACTGAAGCTGCGTGGAGCTTCAGTCTGGCATTGGCTGCAGTGTAGGCGATTACAAGGGGGAGGGGATTAGAATTTCCCTAAGCCAATCGCAAGAGATCCACGGACCCGCCTACATCTGACGTCATCGCACAGCTCGTTTTAAGCAGATATCCGTCATTGGACGGTACTTTTTGTATACCGAATAAATCCTAGGTTCACATTACAACACCAGACCAAGAGAGGCAGTCCACTCAGAGAGTGGGCGGGGTCTATGGTCTGGAACCAGGCTATAGGAAGTACTAGCAGACCTATATGGGGGACCCTGTTCAACTATAAAGAAGAAGGTTTGAAGAGAAACAATAAATAAATAACAAAATCTCACCCAGAAACTTTTGAACAGATTTCCCTTGTTCATTGCCTTTGTCTCCCTTTGTGTTTCTCTCTCTCGCATACTCTTTAGGTGTGCGCACAGTAGCGAGACCAATTTGATCATGACAGAACAGTGTGTTCACACTGGCCAGTTTCCCTCTCATCTTTGTCAGCGGCCCCCATTATAACTGCAACGCTCACTGTTGCTAAGTCATATGTGTGTGTGTGTGAGAGAGAGAGAGAGAGAGAGAGAGAGAGAGAGAGAGAGAGAGAGAGAGAGAGAGAGAGAGAGAGAGAAAGTGCATTATAAATAAAAATCCATTATTACTATTATATCTGGGACTGGGACCCCAATTTCCACTAGGAAATGCTCAGTGTTAATTTGAGTGTATGGATCCTCACAGTTACAGGCCCTTATGGGTCCATTTGGTTCCACTAGGGGTCCCCAGACGGTTTTGGGGAGGTCCCCAGATGACAGCGAAGTGACAATTTATGGACTTTTAAGACATTTTTAATACCTCAAGAAAGAAAGAAAGAAAGAAAGAAAGAAAAGAAAAACATCATTACTGCATCAAAAGTAATCAACAAACTACTATAAAAAGTGGTCAAACATTGGTCAAATTGTCAAATAATATAAGAAAGGGGCAAAAATGTTGAAAATAGACAATCTGATATTTTAACAATATTTATCTGTGGAACCGAGTCAAACTAAATGTAATATGACTCAACTCCTGCAATTCCAAGTGCTTGTCAGGGTGGGGGGGGTCCCCAGTTCAATTATGATTATTTTTGGGGGTCACAGCCTGAAAAGGTTGAGAACCAGTGGTCTAAGCGACGGCCTGGAGACACTATGGAGAGCGGTAGCGTTTTATGGCCGAAAGCCACTCCAGGCCACCTCCTCCAGACATGTGAAGTGGACGCCGCGATGATGGGACAATCTAATCAGCGGGGGCAGCAACAAGAGAGGGACAACATTAGCATAATGTGATGGTTAAAGAGCAGCACCCTGGATGAATTATGGAGGCTGTGGCGGACGCCAGACGGGGGGGGTCATATAGAAGCCTTGTCGGTGGGTGACCCAGGCTGAAATGAACCGAAGACCTGTACCGCGGGCAGTGGTGGAAAAAGTACTCAAATTCTTTACTTAAGTAAAAGTACCAATACTGCAATATAAAACTACTCTGTTACAAGTAAAAGTCCAAAATAAAAAATGTACTTGAGTAAAAGTACAAAAGTATTGGCATCAAAATGTACTTACAGTACCAAAAGTAAAAGTACTAAATATTTGAAAATAGCCTATCTACAAGCTCACAACGCGTCGCGATGCGACGCGTTGTGAGCTTGTAGATCTGCTATTTTCAAATAGCCTATGTATGAAATAGGTTTAAAGTGGTTAATGTACGTTTCATTATATCATAATTTATATCTGAAAAGTAACTAGTAACTAAAGTTTTCAAGTAAATGTAGTTTAGTAAAAGTACAATAATTGCTTCTGAGATGTAGTGGAGTAGAAGTAAAAGTATTGGAAATTGGAAATACTCAAGTAAAGTACAAATACCTCAAAATTGTACTTAAGTACAGTACTTGAGTAAATGTACTTAGTTACTTTCCACCACTGACCGCGGGGTTGCTTCAGCGAGAGACATCAGATTGAAGTCAGAGAGAGCAAGGGGCAGACGCAGTATTATGCTTGTCTGGGGGTCCCAGAGAAGCTATAGGTCACGGTGGGTCGAGCGGTGGGACTAATACCACCACAGTAGCATCTGGGGGGACGCAGAGGTGGGAAAAGTACTCCATTGTTTTTTACTTAAGTAAGAGTATCAATACTGCAATTACAAGCACAAAGGTATTGGCATCAAATGGTAAAATTGGCATCAGGTACCTATACAACCCAAGGTCCTACCAAAGTTCATCATAGCTTTAAAAAAAAATAAACAACCTCAATGGATCTCAAATTGCAGCGTCAAGTAAATTAGCAAGAAAGTGCTTTGCTGTGCAAGAGAGCTATTAAGGGTTAAATAAATCCAAAGGCGAGTTCACAAAGAGCAACAATGAAAAATGCCAGGGCACCTTTTGTCTTCAGCCTTTAAGTTTGGATCAATGAATATAGCCTATACACTCTGTCTCTTCTCTTTAAAAGGGACTGTCTCCCCTTTTTTAAAAGGTCTGTCTCCTCTCTTTTTAAAAGCACTGCAATGCAGATTGAGGCTCCATCACGCCCTGTGCCAGGGCAAGTTTTAAAGAGCATTTTGGAACAAAGAACCGGGTGCCATCTAAGGTCAGTGCGGGGGTCCGATGTGAAGTCCCAAACTACTTCAAACTACTATACAGTAGCTTTTCAATATGCTATACCAGTGAGGGCATTGCAAGTAGTCCTCCAAATAATTGGCAAAACACTTTAATGATAATCTAATATTGATATTAAAAAGGCATACCAATAAATAATAATTTACAGGAGTATTTCCAGTTTTCAGTACTTTTACTTCTACTCCACTGCATCTCAGAGGCAATTATTGTACTTTTACTCCACTACAACTATTTGAAAACTTTAGCTACTAGCTACTTTGCAGATATAGCCTACATTATTTCCAAAAAATATAAAAAGGGCCCTGATCCAGGAGAGGTTGAGAACCACTACGTATGACATTTCAGAATATACTGCATGCAGATATTCTGATATATAAACATTTGGACCTTTTGTTTGTATCCTGTGGGATATAAATCATACATCATAATACCCCCTCAGTCCCTCTGTACCATACTGTCCTTGACCAACACAATGAACTCAAAGGGTTCCAGTGGAGATGATGAGTAGCCAACAGAGTGTTAAAGTACACAACGTGTCCAACCCCTTCACCCCCTGCAATTACTGCCTGCCACCCAGTGGTGGACACACTACTCAACCCCAGTATACTCAATTTGTACTCGAGTACAAATATTACTCAACTTAACCACAAGTGAAAGCTTCTCGGTTAAATTTGTACTTCAAAGTACATTTTCTTTTCAATATTGCTGCATTGAAATGTAGACATTTCCAAGAAAACCTGAAAGAAACTCAAGACATTTTCAACTATAAATTGCTATAAAATATGGCTTAAGTTAAGCGGTTAATTCTTGGGTACTGGGTGTCCCTTTCCTAGAAATGTAGTTGAGTGTGAAGTACAAGCTTCCTAAGAAAAAGTAAAAAATACTCAAGTAAAATACAGATATTCACAAAATATACTTAGGGTAGGTACAGTGGTGGACATATAGTACTTTGTTTACTGTCCTACTGATGCAACCAGGCCACTGCAGCAAAACCCCAGCGTGTTGCTACCAGCCTACACCTGTTTGAAGAAGGGTTAATGCATTGTTTACTGCCGTCGTAAAAGCCTTTGTTTTGACATTTTATAGCCAGCTTTGCCATCCATTTTGTCACATTCATTAAATCCGAGAAGGCAAGGCGCTCCGTACCGTCTCCTCGGAAAGGTAGAATTAGAGTCAGAGAGCCCTCGCAAATTCTAATTATCGTGTATAACCCATTAAGACCGGGAAAGAATCTGTGTCATTTTTAGATTTCTTTGGGCTATTCAAAAATAGCAGATATACAAGCTACGAGCTTGAAGATCTGCTATTTTTTGAAAAATAGTGAAACATGTGTGCATATTTTTAATAATATATTTTTTAAAGCGAACATTTTTAACTCAAATCTTTGCTTCTGGGGGATCCCTGGAACTTAATTTTGAGATGGGGGTCCGCGGTCAAATTCATATCATTTTGGGGGTCCTTGACATGAAACAGTTTGAGAACCACTGATTATAGAAACATACGTTTTTTTTTCCAAAAACTGTTAGGATTTAGAAGACATTTTTGTAGAATCCCCAGAAGTGAAGATTTGGAGTTACAAAACTTTGCTTTGAAAAATATATACACTCAAAGATTCGCACAAAGTTTCATGATTTATCAAAAAAATAGCAGATCTACAAGCTCATAGCGCGGCACTCGGTGCCGCGCTATGAGCTTGTAGATCTGCTATTTTTGAATAGCCAAAAATAAATCAAAAAATGACGCACAGATGCGTTCCCGGTCTCAACGGGATAAAATACTCCAACGAGCGAAGGAAATAAAAGCCATACTCGGGGAAGAGCTGAGAAAGTGACTGATATTTCACTCGGAGGTAGCGGCACATTTTGTATGCAAAGAAAAATGAATTACCTGGAAGCAAGGGGGGAGTTGAACTCGGTACCTGGTTAGGGCTTTCCACATTTATTGCAATTTCTTCTTCAAGGTATAATCAAAGGGATATGAGTCACCGCACAGGCTGCTGAGGGACTCGAAGCGATATTAATCACGGATAAGGAATCCCACCCGCACCCCCACCCCTCCCTCAGCCCAGTTTGTGACATTTAAAAAAAAAAAACACATTCACAAAAATCACGTTTCTAGTGCGTGACTCATTGTTTTTGCTGGATGTCGACAGCGTTCGGTGCAGCCGTTCCATCGTCGTTGGTTGATCATTGACTCGGCAGGTACTGTAGCTCACTGGCTTAAGCCATTAAGACCGGGAACGTGTCTGTGTCATTCTTTAGATGTCTTTGGGCTATTCAAAAATTGCAGATATACAAGCTCATAGCGCAGCAACCGAGTGCCGCGCTATGAATTGAATATCGAGGACCTCATTGGAAACGAGACCGCAAGGACTTTTATGTATTTTAAATGTAACTGTGCTGTTTTACATTTTTGCCTAATACAATGTTCAATCAATCAATCAAAGCTTGTAGATCTGCAATTTTTTGAAGAAATCATAAAAATGTGCAAATCTTTGAATATATATATATTTAAAGCGACAATTTTTTACTCAAATCTTATTGCTTCTGGGGATTCTACAAATATCTTCTAAATCCTAACAGTTTTTTGAAAAAACTTGTGTTCATGGGTGGTTCATGTTAAGGACCACCCAAAATTATATGTATTTGGCCGCGGACCCCCCCCCCCCCCTCCCCACATCTCAAAATATGTTGTTCCATGGACACCCAGAAGCAAAGATTTGAGTTAAGAATATTTGCTTAAAAAAATATAGATATTCAAAGATTTGCACACATTTTCATATTTTTTCTAAAAAATTGCTATGAGCTTGTATATCTGCTATTTTTTTGAATAGCCGAAGAAATCTTAAAATGACAGATGCGTTCCCGGTCTTACTGGCTTAAAGTAAAACCCTCCGTAAAGCCTTTGTCATCTAGCTTATGTTCACCGGGTTGCATGCGGATGCGGCCACGTGTCAGAATGCTAGCGGGCTCATGTTGGAGTCGGAGCGACTCAACACGAGGCCCTGATGGGAAAGCCGTGTTAACGGGCACATGAAAGATTCAGTAACACTCTGGGAAAAGCGGCGGACAACGTGTACTTCAAAGCCGTCCCACACCGAGCCGTCCACAAACCAGGACACTAAAACACCACTCGCAATTGAGACGGCAAAGAGGAGCGAGTCACGCGGTTTGATTTAACCCCGCACGAACACTAGTGTGTCCCTATTCTGGACATTATAGATTAATGCTCGGTGAAAATAGCCGATCTGCAAGCTTGTAGACACGTGAGCTTGTTGTAGCTCACGTGTCCAGCTGTTTTCACCGGCGAAGAGATATGGTGGACTGGAGGACCGGTTGCTTTACCAACTAAGACCGGGAACGCATCTGTGTGTCATTTTTAGATTGCTTTGGCTTTTCAAAAATAGCAGAGCGCGGCACGAGTGCCGTGCTATGAGCATGTAGATCTGCTATTTTAGAAAAATTGTGAACATTTGTGCAAAAACAGGTTTTGGAAAAATGTTGCTATAATGAGTGGTTCTCAAACTTTGTGCATGTCAAGGACCCCCAAAATGATATGTATTTGGCCGTGGACCCCCCAACTCAAAATATGTTGTTCCAGGAACCCCCAGAAGCAAAGATGAGTAAAACATGTTCGCTTTAACATATATATATATATATTCAAAGATTTTTCACGATTTTTCAAAAATAGCAGATCTACAAGCTCATAGTCCAGTCTTAATGGGTTAATAATTGACAGATTATTTGATCAAGTTTGCAGGAGCAACATAATTGTTGGTCTAAGTCTCTGTGGTTGCCCGTGCACACAGGAAACTTCAGCCATCGTCATCTGTAAAAAGACAATATCAAATCACTTCATACCATACCCCACTGTCGCTAATTACCAAGGTTGCACTGGAAAAAACATTACTGACATGTGAATAAATCACACTAACAAATAGCCCCCGGTCTGTAAAGGCCTTTGCACCCCCCCACGTACACAGTCACGTGCGATGGCAGGACCGTGCCATCGCAACGAACGAGGACAGATTGGCTGGCCTTCCAACACGGGTGCCCTTTGACCCCCCGCGCGGTGCCACTGGGATGACAAATCGCCCGCGAGTCGACGAGTCACGTGACCTTTTTCCATGTTGGTGAGGTGCCATCTCTGACAGCCTGTCCACTAACTAATGACACCATGGACGTCACCGTCTTATTGAGCGGTCCCAGGGCCACGCGCGTGCGGCTGGCATTTGAACCGTGTCACCGCTTGTGTATGCATGTGTGGTCATGTCATACCAGTGAGCTTTCTACTGTGAATCCCGATGGTTGTCACTCCCGTTTTCCAAAGTAGGCAAACCCCAGTACTTGAGTCCAGGGTTGCTACTTGCTATACAGTAATTGAAATAAGGCTGAAGTACTTTTTGTACCCTCCTAGAAATGTTGTGGAGTCAAAAGTACAATATTTGTATGCAATACCAGTACTCAAGTAAAGCACAAATTACTCAAACAACTTACTTATGTACAGTACTTTAGTAAATGTACTTTGTTACTGTCCTGAAAACAAGACACTTGTTCAAGGCCCTGTTTTCAAATGTAGTCACACATGAACAGTTTCTCATGAACGGTTATAACTAGATTCGATTTATACATGAAATAATACAGATATGTATCGGATATTTACGCATTTAATTTTAAGAAAACTCTAAACAACTCACATTTTCATTGATTTTGCAAAAAGGATGAGCATAAACAAGTCTCTTCCGAGACTATAATAACAGAGCAAATGCAAGGATTATGGCCGTCTAAGGGGTTGATAGCCGGAGAGCAGTGAAATCGGTAAGTAAATGTAAAAAAGCATAGACATCCTTGTGTCAGTCTGAAATCAGTCAGTCTCCATGGTCACACAGTGAAGTCTCCAGTGACTGCAACCTTGGCTCTCTCCAAACATTGGAAGATCATAGGAATATCTTCCACAAGTCCCTATTCTGCACTGACATTTTAGACTGAAATGTGAAGCCTTTAACCCATTTACACCGGGAAAGAATCATTTTTAGATTTCTTTGGCTATTCAAAAATAGCAGATATACAAGCTCATAGCGAGTGCCGCGCTGTGAGCTTGTATATCTGCTATTTTTGAATAGCCCAAAGACGTCTTAAAATGACACACAGATGCGTTCCCGGTCTTAAAGGGTTATGGATCAAACGCACATGGGAACACAGGGCTTGTGAAGCAAGCAATAACAATGCAGTAAAAATGGAAATTCACTCAACATTCCTCTGGCCTAGTTCAGCGCAATCAATTTCAACCCAACGAGCCATGCGCTGGCTACAGCCTTGGCAAAGCACTCTTCCACTTAGCTCGAGAGCTATGGGTGAAACAACACAAAACACTAGCAAATGAGTGAATAAAAAAAACAAGTAAAAAAAGTACAGAAAATAAGTCAATCAATAAATAAATTGCACTATAAGCCCATCTCCCAGAGTGAGAAAATACAGACGATGAGTGTCGGTTTGGAGCGTTTGGACCTAACACAACTCGTTCAAGTTGGAATCTGCAGAAATCTATTTCAAACTGAACAACTTTTCTTCGTTGAGAGTAAAGTTGGCCCTATTACTATGTCTAACTTCTGGCTGCGAGTTGGAGAAACCGCTTCACTTTCTGAGATGCCCCTGTAATTAAAATGTTTTTTTTTTTTCCTGCAACTGCATCTTTCTTCACAGCTTGTACAGTATATTATGTGCTTTGTTCTCTCACTCCGTCGCTCTTATCTCTCACGCTCTTTCGAGTCGAGATCGGCTTATTGATCGCAAAAAGGTCTACTTAAAAACTGGACTGAACCGGACCAGACCGGAGGAGACATGACTCACCTCGCTCCAAACCTATCTGCTGCCCGTCTAAAAACTTGTAGCCGAAGTGCTTTTTGATCCGCAGTTGACACAACACCCATTAGCCCATTAAGACCGGGAACGCATCTGTGTGTAATTTTTCGATTTCTTTGGCTATTCAAAAAATAGCAGATATACAAGCTCATAGCGCGGCACTCGGTGCCGCGCTATGAGCTTGTAGATCTGCTATTTATTTGTTTTACATCGTGAACATTTGGTGCTCAAACTTTTTCTTGTCATGGACCCCCAAAATGATATGTTTTCGGCCGCCGATCCCTATCAAAATATTTTGTTCCAGGGACCCCCAGAAGCAAAGATTTTAGCACACTTTAAAAAATATATATTTTTCTTTATTCAAAGATTTGCACAAATTTTCACGATTTTACAAAAATAGCAGATATACAAGCTCATAGCGCAGCACTCGGTGCCGCACTGTATAGCTGTTATTTTTTAATAGCCAAAGTATAAAGAAATGGCTATATAGCTGAAATCTAAAATGACACAGATGCGTTCCCGGTTTTAACGGCTTAAATGGCATTTTAGACTATAGAGGGCATTAAACAGTGCATGGGTTCTAACAGGGCGATGGATTATTAGGCTTTGTGAGATAAGCGTTAAGCTCGGGAGCAGGCGTAGGGTCACTGCGCGTGGGCAGGCGTACGGTACAGCATACCTGATGACATAACGCCGCGGGCGATGGGTTCTGTATGCCAACGTTTACCGTGCGAGCCTTTTCCAGAGGTGAGTGGCGAGCCTAATTCAATGAAGAGGCAACGCTTTTGATGATGCTAATGACTCATTCACACTGGCGCTCACCCCGCTCTTTTGTGCCACCCGAGCTATTACATGTACACACTCAGCCTAGTTTAACCCATTATAACCGGGAACGCATCTGTGTAACCACTTCAACCATTATTTTATACTTTGGCTATTCGAAAATAGCAGGTATACAAGCTATGAGCTTGTATATCTGCTATTTTAGAAAAATCGTGAAAATGTGTGCAAACATTTTTTATATATTTTTTTAAAGCGAACTTTTTTGACTCAAATCTTTGCTTCTGGGGGGTCCCTGGAACAACATATTTTGAGATGGGCGTCCGCTGCCAAATACATATCATTTAGGGGGTCCTTGACATGAAAAAGTTTGAGAACCACTGATTATAGCAATATACGTTTTTTTTTTAAACTGTAAGGATTTAGAAGACATTTGTAGAATCCCCCAGAAGCAAAGATTTGAGTTACAAATATTCGCTTTAAAAATATATATATATTCAAAGATTTGCACAAATGTTCATGACTTAAAACAGAAATAGCAGATCTACAAGCTCATAGCGCGGCACTCGGTGCCGCGCTATGAGCTTGTATATCTGATATTTTTGAATAGCCAAGGTACTGTATAAGACAATGGTTAAAGTGCCAGATGCTTAACCGGTCTTAATGGGTTAAAAGCACAAAGGACTGCTAACCTACATCCTGTGTACTGTGAACGGTATACCGAAAGTTCAGGCATTACTTTTGAGAAAATGTTACAGCCGGAGGTGTCTTTAATAATCTATAGGCCGTAGAGTTGAAGAAACTAATACATATTATTAAGAATGTACCTGGGGGGGGCGCAAACCCTACCCACACCGACTCAATTAGGCTGGTCTCACCGTTGCAGAGATATATAGTAGCAGGTCATTTCAGCCTTAATAATGACCTCGACCTTTGACTCAAACGTTAATAGTGCTGGAAAGTTAGGACTTAGGTACTTTACTTGAGTATGTTCATTTTTCCAATACTTACTTTCTATACTTCTACTTCACTACAGCTCAGAGGCAAATAGTGCATGTTTTACTCCACTACACTTATTTGACAGTTTTAGTTTACTAGTTACTATGCAGATTTCGATTATAATTACATAAAACATGCAGCAACAAATTAAGCCCTATTTTATACTTTGGCTATTTTTGAATAGCCTATCTACCAGCTCACAACGTGTCGCATCGGGACACGTTGTGAGCTTGTAGATCAGCTATATCTTTGAACATTTGTTGTACTTTTACTTTTGGTACTAATATTTTGATGCCCAATATTTTTGTGCTTTTACTTGTAACAGAGTATTTCTACATTGGGGTATGTATACTTTTACTTAGGTAAAACCATCTGAATTTACTTCTTCAACCAGTGCATGTTAATCATGTCTTGGGGCAGCCTACTGATCACTCCCACCAAGTTTCATAAAAATACGCCCACCCATTCTTGATTTTGACCTTGGCGTTCCCAAAACCCAAAAGTTAATCATTTCTGCAGGGCAGGCCTCTGATCATTCCAATAAAAAGGGAGGAGGATGCAGATTTTTTTATTTTTTATTTTAATAATGTTTAAATCTCTTGACCTTCATCTTCATTCAGAGGAAAGGTTGAGAGACCGACAAAATATTAAATTAACCCATTAAGACCGGGAACACATATGTGTCACCACCATTATTTTATACTTTGGCTATTCAAAAATAGCAGATATGCAAGCTCATAGCGCGGCACCGAGTGCCGCGCTATGAGCTTGCAGATCTGCTATTTCAGAAAAATCGCGAAAATGTGTGCAAATATTTGAATATATATATTTTCAAAGCGAACATTTGTAACTCAAATACATATCATTTTGGGGGAACCCAAATATAGAACCACTAATATAGAAACATACGTTTAAAAAAAAAACTATTAGGATTTAAAAGACATATGTAGAATCCACAGAAGCAAAGATTTGAGTAACAAATGTTAGCCTTAAAAATATATAGATATTCAAAGATTTGCACAAATTCTCACGATTTTTCAAAAATAGCACTCTAAGAGCTTCTATATCTGCTATTTTTGAATAGCCAAAAGAAATCTAAAAATTACACAGATGCTTTCCCGGTCTTAATGGGTTAAAAAGATCGACTTAGCCTTGAGAGAGTGTCCCGCCTCGAGCGTGTTTTATCTCTGGATTTAAGGCTGCACCTTCTTCTCTCAGTTCACTGTTTCCAAACCTGGAGTCCCTCTTGTGGGGCGGCAACAATCACAGAGGGGCCATGAGTTTGGAGGCCGTCCAAAATTCTAAAAAGCATAACTTGCTTTTCATCCACTTCCAGTAGTAAAAAAAATTCAAGGTTTTGAAAATAGCCGCTCTGCAAGCTCACAACGTGTCACGTTGCACCACATTTTGAGCTTGTAGATGTGTTATTTTCGCTACTCGTCGTAAAAGAAGTAAACTGTATACAGTAGTGTGTGTGTGCATGCGTGATGTGTGCACGTAAATTGCACGTTTTTGTGCAATTTAACCCATTAAGATCTGTAATGTATGTGTCACTTTAGATTTTCAAAAATTCAAAAATAGCAGATCTACTTGTAGATCTGCTATTTTTGGGGAAATTTGTGCACATCTTTGATTAAATATATATTTATTTATTTATTCATTTTATTTAAAAAAAAAAATCTAAATATTTTGTAGAATCGGAACCTCAGGTCTTAAAGGTTCTATGACATTCATTTTCACTTTTTTAATTTTTTTATGTTTTTTTGGGGGTTTTATGACCTCAATTACACCCAACAAATCTGAATTTTGAACATTCAGTGGATTTTCTGTGGTCTGGGGTTTTCTGAATAATTAGGCTGAAAAGTAATCTGAGCTTGGCCCTTCGGCAGTGATGTCACAGCCGATTAATCCCGCCCACTCTCCTCCTAGCCCCTCCCCCCCCTTGGGGGGGGGGGGGGGGGGAGCAGAGGCGATTGACTGAATCCCTCAACAGCGACACCAGCAGGCAAAGATTCTTTTTTTCATTGCAGTTGAAAAGGCTTTAGAAATGTGAGAGAAAAACACCTGCCATGGATCAATGGAGTGGAATTTTTAAAACTTTGTATATACGTTTGAAGGACCATGACAAAGACTTTTCATGTGTGGTAAAACTGAACGTCATGAAACCTTTAATGTGTTAAGAAGGGGGGGCTCCAAGGCAAAAGGATTGGGAACCACACTGCTCTAGTTGCTAGGAACATGAAATTTCTGTCTTCTAAATCCTAATTTAAGCCTAAATTATACTGTGTGACTCCAGCTGTGGCTCATGGCTCATGGATCAGAGCTCGCACACGTACATACTGTTGGAGCTGTGAGCCACAGCTTGGCTCACACAGTATAAATTAGGCTTAACTGATCATTTCAAACAAGTTTCATGAAAATCCACCCATGCATTAACCAGGGGGAAGATAGCTGAACCTTTGGTGAGAAAATAAACATTTGGCGGATATAGAAAAATATTTGTCAAAAATGACTGATCTGCAAGCATACAGATCATCAGTGGTGGAAAAAGTACTCAAATGTTTTACCTTACTTATCAATACGGCAATGTAGAAGTACTCTGTTACAAGTACAATTCTGGAATTCAAAATTCACTTGAGTAAAAGTACAAAAGTATTGGCATCAACATGTACTTAAAGTACCAAAAGTAAAAGTACTATAATGTTTGAAAATAGCCTAGAAATAAAATAGTGCTAAAGTGGTTAATGTGTGTTTCATATTATCATAATTTATATCTGCAAAGTAGCTAGTAATTAAAGTTTTCAAATAATTGTAGTGGAGTAAAAGTACAATATTAGCCTCTGAGATGTAGTGGAGTAGAAGTAGAAGTATTGGAAATTGGACACACTCCAGTAAAGCATGAATACCTAAAAATTGTACTTACTTACAGTACTTGAGTAAATGTACTTAGTTACTTTCCACCACTGCAGATCATGACATAGAAATGTTGGCTGCTAAAATAAAATGTAATACGAATAACATTACTGTGGCAATTACAAACAAATGTAGGCATTCAGCAGACTTAACCAGAGCGACTTACAATAACAAGGTACAGTTGGTGCCTGCTGAGTTTGTCGTTTCTCATGTGACTTTCACTTGTCTCATTTCAATACACATACATCAAATGCAGAGAGACAGTGTTGTGCCTCGGTAAACTCGAGGATCACGAGTAAACCAGAACATAGCATCATCAAACATAACAATCTCTACATTGAAACTATAGGATACCAGGTAGACAACAAACCTAGAATCTGTCTGAATAACATTGCTATCAAATGTTTCCAGAAACCATGACAACAAATGACCAAGGTATGTCTGCAAGGTTGTGTGCTGCGGGCTAAGGTGGAGTCTGAACAGGTGAGTTTTCAGATTGCGGCGGAAAATTGGGATACCATGGAAGAGTAATATAGCACATTAATAGACCTAATTGGCACAGGGAAATAATAATAATAGCATAACATAATACTTTTAATTGAAAGTAAAACGTAATACCTCATAATATTAGATGTTGGAGGGGAGATCTGTGACCGAATTACCTCAGTATTTCAAAAATATAGCCCTTGTTTCCCAGCTTTTTTTGAAAGACAGAATTTGCATGTTGTGCCTGTGATACTGGGCAGCTCCGTCCTTAGGACAGACTAGCTGTCTCTCTTAAGGATTCTAACGCAGGCATGTCACAAGACAAGTCCCTGCAGCTTTTCTACTGACAGTGAAGGATTATGGCGCCTGTGGTTTCCAGATTTCCAGCAGACTTGTACATCTTCATGGACGGTGACTTATTGAATTATCATAATACATAGAGATTGGATTATGTAGTCGACTGTTCGCTCATGCATCTTCCAAATACATTCATCCAAATGCTTTCAATACTTGAAAAGGGTCCAACATTGTCCTGACAAAAGAAAAAGACGGGGTACATGAAAGCAAAAGTAAGAGCAAATCACATGTTAACAGAACCAACTGAACATGAGACATTCATAACGTACATGTTTCAAACACATTACCGTATTTTCCGCACTATAAGGCGCACCGTCAGTGCGCCTTATAGTGCGGATGCGCCTTATAATGCGGTGCGCCCTATATATGAAAAAAATCACACCCAGTGTGAAGTGGGCGGTGTGTGGTCATCACAACATGACTGACTTTAAAAAAAGGATAAATTACTTTTTTTAAAGTCCATACTGCTATTCATGGGGCTTCACATGTGTCATGTGTTTCGCTAGCCAATCACAGTCCTGAATTTGCAAAGTCAGCCAATCACATTACAGTTAGTGGTGATGACACTAGCTGTAATGTGATTGGCTGACTTTGCAAAAGTATCGATTTGCATTAACAATGGAAGGGTTAGGGGGTATACAAATCTTTTGGTCGGTGTCCAAAACTCACTTATAGGGGGCGGCTACACCGCCCCAATAATACATTTATTGAAGGTGCGCCTTATAGTGCGGAAAATACGGTAAGTCTCTGGCATACATATTTGTGGCACATTTTCCAAAACAAAATTGAAATTCTCTCACTCTGTCTTTTTTGCATTTTGACAACTTTCTATTTTTCTTGTCTTTTTTATAAAGTATAATAGAGCTTTAAGTTGTTAAATTGCATAATGTAACCGCCCTGGATTGGGATCTGGGTCTCCCGCATTGGGACACCAGAATGCCAAAGGAGAATCCCCCAGGCCAAGGAAAAGATTAGGCTTCTGGGATTCAGGCGGGCCTACACTGCTTAACCGCTATAGACAGTTTCAATGCTGCATGCTGCACGCTCTAACCCAGCGGACCCAGGCCGCGAACCCCAAAATAATCATACTTGAACTGGGGACCCTCCACCCGGCCATGTGTCGTGGTGTCCATGAGCAACACACCCCTGTAACTGCTAACCCCCCCGAGCGCTCAATATGACCACTTGAGCAGCCATCAGTTGGGTGAAACTGAATTTCCCCTGCGGGATTACAGTAATATGGTCTACATTATTATTACATTAACCCATTGAGACCTGAAGCCGATTCTACATGTCTCCTAAATCTCAACAGTTTTCTGAAAAATGTATGTTTCTATATCAGTGGTGCTCAATCTTTTTCATGTCAAGGACCCCCAAAATTATATTTATTTGGCCATGGACCCCCATCAAAATAGTTTGTTCCAGGGACCCCCCAGAAGCAAAGATTTGAGTTAAAAATGTTCGCTTTAAAAATATATATATTCAAAGATTTGCACACATTTTCACAAATTTTCAAAAATAGCAGATGTACAAGCTCGTAGCGCGGCACTCGTGCCGCGCTACGAGCTTGTAGATCTGCTATTTTTGAATAGCCCAAAGTGTAAAATAATGCTTTTTAGCTCAAATCTAAAAATGACACAGTTCCAGGTCTTAATGGGTTAAATAATGAGAAGATGTCACTGCCTTTCAGTAGGTGCTGCTAATGAAGATATGGCAGTCACACGGATGGACAGAGCCATAATACTAATAAAAGAACGGACGTAATAAAAGATTCAGAGAATTATTATGTATGCCAACGGGAGCTATACTGTATTTGTCACACACGAGCACGTGCCTATCCAATTAGCCATTGTCATTGTATTATCCTTTATTTCACCAGGTATAAGTCACATTGACATTAACCACATGACGCCTAGCATCCTATTGGGCGAACATTCTGCAAAAGAAAAAAAAAACAGATCTATAAGCTCACAACACGGCAGCGCGTTGTGTTGTAATGAGCCTGTAGATCGACTATTTTCGGAGGTTGGGTATAGAGGGAAATACCTGCAGACCTATAGAGCCGCGGGGGACCCCGGTCAATTAAGTATGTATAGTGTTTAAATGGTTCAAATCTCTTGTCCAACAGTGACCTAGCCAAGAGGGCAGCATTAACATTGTTATTACAGTAAACACTAGACTAAACAATACAAACAGACCAATACCAATTCTCATACACTGAGTGCACTCAAAGGACTACATTTGAATTAAGTTCTCAAGCGTGTTTTATGTGTTTTGTACAAATATACAGTATGTTAATGTACATGCATTTTTGTCAATACAATTACAATACAAGGTCAAGAACTGACAACAAAATTCATGGCGCAACAAGTTTAAAACGAGTTCATTGACAAGTTAAAAAAGAGCACGTAGAGCAATCGTAGTAGTTAATGGAATGTAGGTTTTCTCATTTGCATTTGCAATCCATCATTGCGCACATGCAATGCACAAGAGTAATAGTGCAAAAACACATGCACCCAGACACGCATGCACGGGCGCACACGCATGTACAGACGCACGCACACACGCATGCACACACCCACACATGAACGCATGCGCCCACACACGCACAATCCTAGAAGGGATCTTGTTATATCTGCACGGTGCTTTCGCCCAGCACATCATTTGCAAGCATGAACGACGACGTATGTGGGCCCTCGTTGATCAAGTGAAGCCGGGGTAGGTTTTAACTGGAGGGCATGTGAGTCAGTGCTGAATAAAAGACATGGTATTCATCATCAGAGGCCGGGCCCGCCCACACACACACACACACACACACATTACATTTAGAAAGAAAAAAGAAGACGAGAACACAAAAGACGAGATATCTCAATCAACACTGTACGATGTGTAGTTTCATCACATTTTAACTAATCCTGAGTTCCTTTGTCGTACAACGAATAGCCAAAATAGCCACAAGCTCACAATGCGTTGCATTGCGTCATGGTGAGAGCTTGTAGACCAGCAATTAAAACATTTTATGAATTGTTGGAGCTTAAGCAGGTAATCTTTGACATTGTTCAACAATTGTGGTGAATTTTGGAGGATTTTCGCCTATAGCATGTCCAAAATAGGGACGCCAGGTTGAAAATGGTTAAAAGAAAGGAGAGAAAACTAAAGAAGAGATATCTCAATCTACATTGTATATGTTGTTTTGTTCACTCATTTCACTATGAATGACAGCTTTGTCTAGCATGCAAATTAAACGACCCTGGAAGTGTGTGAAGCCGTAGCATAAGTGGTTGAATGTCAGAAATGTACAGTGTGCACTTGTATTGTACAAAAAAAATCAACCTTGTTTTCTTCAACAAACGACGACAAATCCATCTGCAGGGCACCAGCGATCCTCCTTTCTATATATCAAATGCAACACGACAGCTGTACCATAATTCACAGAGCAAAGTCTGGCCATATTTAACTCCGGGGCACGTGAATCAGCTATTTGCATAGAACACAGTACAGGGACCACCCACATTAGTGCCTCCTTGGGTCTATGCGCAGAGCTTTACTGCACTAATGCACAGCCAGTGTGAATACATTACAGCATCTGGAGAAGTAGACTTGTACTTTTGCAAGGTTATTTGATTTTATTTCCTAATAATTGCTGCTGCTGCCGCTGCTGAAGACAATAAAGTGTCTCCCGATTCCAAGATGATGTTAATAGCGTGGAGCAATAATGGCATGCCGTCCTTGTAAGTAACACTTAGTTCCTTAAGCGATCTGCCTGGTTGAATAAAGGTCAAGTCGAAAAAGAAAATAAATAATGAATAGAGAGAGCTTTGAAATTGATTGAATGGATTGTGTGGCTCTTGGGGTCATGAATCACGCGTCATGCCTGTTCTCTGCTGTCATAAAAAAAAGGTTTCTTTGGTCACTTTGAATGCTGTGAATATTCTACGCAAGCGTTGTGAAAAGGCTGGCCAAGGCTCCAAAAAGTTGACAAGTACACCAATGCAGGATTTTTGTATTTTACTTACCTCTCCAAAGTGCAAGGTAATTCACAGTAATAACACTTGACCGAATAAACACTTGACAGCTAAAGAAATGACACAAAACAGGACCTTAAGAAACTACAGCAGGGAAAACCTTATACAAAGGCCTTGGTAGCTCTCCCCTGGATCTCTACACGGCTAGCCTCAAGGCAAACTGAACTAGTACCCTCACCTGTAGCATGCCTTTTAAGCAGGTGAGGCAAACCATCACATGACCACTAATTGGTAACTGTTAACTCCAACAAGGCTACCTAAGGCCCCATGAGCTATTTTACACAATTATGTCATAATGAAGTAGGCCTGACCTCAATTATTCGAATAGTCGACTAATCAATCGAGGGGTGTCTAAGTCGACTGCCAATCTCTTAGTCGAATTATGAAAAAAATAAAATATAAAATATATATTTTTTTTTAAACATTTTTTTTATTATTCGACTGAGAGATTGGCCTAGTTTGTTATATTAATTAACTAATAGTTTGCCAAAAATAGGATCTACATCATGATTTATTGGGAGAAACCAAGCAAGTATATATGTTAAATCAGACACTAAGCACCTCTACAGCCCAAATGGAATTTTCCTCTATTGCAAAACATATTTTTTGCATGATTTGACTGAGAGATTGGCCGTCAATTATTTATTTATTTTATTTTTTTGGGGGGGGGTTGCATTAGTCGACTACCAGTCGACTATTGGCAATTAGTCGCCAATCAGATTCGACTATACAAATCCTTAGTTCCATTCCAATCAACAGGATTGTCAGCACTGCAGAGGAGAGACAGGTGACCCCACAAACAATTTGACTTTTAACTATTAACTTTAAACAATTTAACTATGTGACAACCAGGAATAGTTTGGTGACCACAGGAGACTGTTAACAGCCGGAATGTAGACGGCATCCCGGGAGCAGTATGGGTTAGCACCCCAGCCTGTGTCTTCCGTGAGGAAGAAGCCCAACAAACCCACGGTGAGGCCTTTAGGAGGGCCATTCAAGCAATCCGCAAGTGGAGCCTGCAGTACCACCACGGCCCAAGGAACCATCACGCCAGAAGGAAATGTTTGGAACGGGGCGGTGCACCGGTTCTGTACCTGTACCTGGTGAGACGAAGGAGGAGCCCGGCCAGGAGACAACCCACAGAGCTTAGTCCCTCCACGTGCCAGAGCCTCCCCGAGTCCCGGCAGAGTAGTTCCGGAGAAGCGGACTGAGTGGCCCTGTCTTTCCCTATAGGACTGACCGTGGGTAGCTACTGGGACGTAAGTCGGGGCTTGATCAACCCTGGCTGGGTCACCTGGGTGAGGGTGTATGTTGTATGTTGCGAGACCCGAAACACCCGATGACCCCAGGCTACAACACTGATGATACGTCCCAGTTGCATCCATGTGATGTTTTTCTTTATTATATAACTTCCCCACACAGTATCAATCAATAAACAGTCCATTAAGTGTTGAGACTGTTTTCAGATGTACACCACACTACATAAACACCCTTCCCAGCCGGCTTGCTGGTGAATGCATTGGGAAGCTAAAGAGTTAAAAAAAAATATATAGTGGACACCGGAAATCGCATAGTCCCTTTTCACCCCTTCTTCCGGGTTGGGAAATGTGACGGGCGGGGCCTATTTGGGTCCTATGTGACACGTTTTGTGTCACCTCGGTGCGCAGCCCCGTGCGCAAGCTCGTGCGCAAGCTCGTGAGTCGAGCCCATTGGGCGAAAACCGTTTTCGCTCGTTCATGTGTCTGGCCCTAACCGCAATTAGCTGCTGTACCTTGTTTTCTTTTTTGTTTTGTTTTCGGAAGAGTCGACGTGGTGTTTTTTATTTGCGATCACGTGGTTTTGCTGCTTCTGTGCCTCTGAGGGACTCAGACAGTGTTGCCAGATTATGTGAGAGAAACAAGCAACCAGGTCTAGGAAAACCAGCCCAAAAGAAGCAACTATGGGCCCCATGAGCACTTTAAAATATACATCAGCTATTTGAAAATAGCAGATCTACAAGCTCACAAGCTTGTAGATCGGCTATTTTCAAATAAAATCTTGCAGGGAAATTATAACAAGCAGATCTGGCAACCCTGGACTCAGATGGTGCGGGGATCGCGGGTTGGCGAACAGGCGCCATCTGGTGGAAAAAACGCTGAACACATCAAAACACGTAAAACATGTCTTTGGCACTGTAATGGTGGTAAAACAAAAACATTTAAATAGATTGAGACAAAAACATTCAGTCAAAGTGGTACGGCGATGCCTAATCAGTTTCTTACTCAGTCAGCTCATCTGGAGTTCAATTGCACTTATGCATAATATATCTCCCGTAAACACAAATTCATTAGCACAACACATGTGATCCCCCCGCATGGCATGCATAGTGTAGTATATACATGCACATCTCGAGCCTTGCATATATCCCTCATGTAACAGCATTACGCCGTTTGATCAACGTAAGCGGAGACAGCTGCATGTGTGCCGCTCCAAGAGCCAGTGCCGGGGTAGCCGATGCCCGTGGGCACGGGAATCACTGCTAACTAAGACGTGGAACACGGCACGGGGGCCCTCCCACTCTCCTCTACGCCATGCTAAACTTTTTTCCTGTCAAGGACATACCGCCATAACTCTGAGTGTGAACAAGTGGAACCAAATGGACCCGTAATGGACAATTAGTGCATTAGTGGTGGAAAAAGTGCTACATTTTTTTTAAAGTATCAATACTGCAATGTAGAAAGTAAAAGTCAGAAATTCAAAATATACTTGAGTAAAAGTACAAAAGTATTGGTATCAAAATATACCCCAATGTCCCCCCCTGTATGAATGAATGAACCATTGTAAAGCGCTTTGAGCACTTGGAAAAGCGCTATAAAAATGCAATTCATTATTATTATTAAAATATACTTAAAGTACAAAAGTCCTCATTATGCAAGTTTTCAAATGTATAGATATCTGAAAAAGCCTAGCCTGGCATTGCTAGACTGATCACGTGGGATTCACTCACAAGTTCCTCAACGGTATAGGAACTTGTGAGTGAATCTCCCGTGATCCATCTATGCCAGGCTAGAAAAAGCCCACTTAAACCGTTGACCGAGTTCCCCAGGGCTCTATTCTTGTCCCCCTCATTTTTTTCCCCTCACCAAATCTCTTCGCCGACAATAGCCGATCTACAAGCTCTTAATAATGGGAGGTTGATGGAAGTACCGTGAGCTTAGCCTGGCATGGCCAGACTAATATCACTGCGCAGATATTAGTCTGGAATCTCTGTGTGGAACCTGCATTTCCGAGGGGGATATAAAAAAAAATGGTGATAAAACCGCCCCATATTTGCATACTGGGCCCTGATTGGTCCCTCACAACTTCGGAGGGAGAGAAATCCAATCTGTATTGAGAAGGGCCAGATCTAATCTGCCAAGGGCAATTTTTTTTTGCAATGGCAGATTCGTCTGGAACCAGGCTACTGTGAGGTAACCTAAAACAAACACCAAAAACACCATGCTAACACATGACAATAGTCATATCTACAAGCTTTGGGTGCTACTTTCTTTGAATGTTCGTTTGCCTATTATGACAATGCCCAGCACATAGGGAACGCCGGGGTTCATGTGGTTAATAAATATACAAGGGAGGCAGTGCATCAAGTTGACAGGGCAGTGTCTGTGCTGTCCATGAGAAGATTAATGATTCATGATTCCCAATTATGTTTTAATTCAAATGGGAGATTAGCGCCCGGTAAGGGGCAGCCAGGGTGGCTGTGTGTGTGTGTGTGGGGGTGGGTGGGTGGCCGGGCCATTACACTGGCAGACGGAGAGATAAGGCAACATCTGTCTGTAGCAACAGGCCAACGGAGAGATGGACGGGTGACACTGAGGCCACCGGCCATGACACATGGCGCGCGCGCGCGCACACACACACACACACACACACACACACACACACACACACGGATGCACGATCTTGTGCTAGTGGCAAATATGCACACACACACACACACACACACACACACACACACACACACACACACACTGCACTAAAGCATGCATACACGCACACACATACATACTGTAGGCCTACATACACACTTGTGGCCAAACCAGCCTTTTCAATTCTACAAATCACAGGCCATTACTAAAGAAATTGATTTCATGTAGAGCAAAGAGCGAGACATTTTTTAGGTTGTTAAAATCGGGGAGGGGAGGAGGAATAGAAAAATCAATGGAAAGAAAAAAAAAAAAACGTTTTTTATTTTTCTTCAATTAGACGGACTGCAAGAGAGCAGAACGTGATTAAAAGAGAGAGAGAGAGAGAGAGAGAGAGAGAGAGAGAGAGAGAGAGAGAGAGAGAGAGAGAGAGAGAGAGAGAGAGAGAGAGATGGATTTGGGGTAAAGTGAAAGACTGGTTAAAAAAAATATTGCTCGAGCAATCTGTTTCTTGGCAGAATTGTCCGAATCGCTCAATACAATCTCCCTAAAAGTTTTCATTCATCAATTGTTCTATTTTTATTTCATTTAAAAAAAAAAGGGGAAAAAAAAACTCCCAGCCCGAGAACGCCAAAGCTGGGCGAGATCCTTCAGTCATTAATGAAAGGCATCCATTAGTGTCGAACGGCGACCGAGTTAATATAAATAAATGAATTCTCCAGCCCACTTAACTGAGCTTTTATTATGAGTGAGCAAGGCATAATTGTGTTTCTGATCAGTTCAGATAAATCCACACGCACAACACCCGCTCCCGAACCGCCGCACGAACTCACCCGCCCCGCACGCCACCATCCCCCGACGCCACTTCTCGTTTGCACGCCCAAGACTGGAATGGGGGCGGGGGTTGGGGGGGGGCGATGTATCACATGGCTTATTATTACAGAGGCTTCTACTAATGACACTGGAATATAAGAGGAACATATATTAAGGCAAATGGGGTAGTGGCTGACTTTGCACGGAACACCACTTACGCTAAAGACTCAGTCGTGTTTATTTATAGCACTGGTACCTCCGGGCCGCTTCGGGGTATTTTAAATCAAGTTAACCACATAAACCCTGTAGCGTTCTCTGTTCTGAAGGCGAACATTGGGGCGGAAATGGCGTGATAGATTTGGTGTAGAGCAGAGGTTCTCGAACTATGGGCTGGGACCCCAAGAGGGGTAGCGGGAAGGTGAGGGTGGGGTTGCACATTGACAACTGGAAAAAAAATGTTATTCTTCCCATTGTGTGTTTTATTAGCCTGTGAATGAATTTTCTGTCTTTCTGGTTTTATTATTAAAGCTGCACTATGTAACTTTCCTCTTCTACCCCAGATTTGAACCCGGTTTCCGGCGCAAATGCTGACATTTTTACTATTGAGCTAATACGAGATAAATTGAATCTTGACCATCAGGGTCAACATTCGTGTCAGATCCTGTGTCTAGGTGAGACATGACCTTTGACACAATCTAAATGTCTCAATAGAAGAGCAGAGAGACAAAATACAACCACCCCAATTGTATAAGTTATATTGTATGAACATACTCTACCATACAGATTGGACAAAATTTAATTGTATTCATAAAACAAAGTTACATAGTGAGGCTTTTAGGGTTCAAGCAACAGCTAATGTACGCTTCCTTTTACAAATGTCTAAAGAAATACATTTCCCCAGCTTTTAAATTACATTGATAAGACACAAAATCTGTAGGAATCACAGCCTTGTGTATATATTTTCTAATAAATATTTCTATTCAAGGTGTGCTTTATTTCAAAATATGCTTTATTTCAACTTTGCAATTACGCTAAAAATCTAGTGCTGGGTTGTCAAAAGATTTCCCACATAAAAATGGAGTCCTGGTATAAAGGTTTGTGAGCGCTTGGTGTAGTGGGAAATACTAGCAGACCTAACAGCCCTTGGTGGGCACCAGTCAACTAACTATACAGTATATAGGGTTTAAGAAAGCATACAATGATTACTTTAGTGAAACAATGGTGGTTCAGCGAGGCACAGCTGCACATTACAGGTACAGTAGCCATCAAGATAACAGGAAACCATACTGTTAGATGGCGCGCTGCATTTTCCATGAACCATCATGGACAACGTTGATTCCAGTGAATACAAAACCGTTCTGAATAAGTGACCTTCAATAATTGGTTATGTCTGGTTGCAGCCTGCCTGGGATTACAATGGCTCCATTCTCAGCAGCCTACATGGCTGGCGCATGAGTAACGCTTTTCAGAGCACCGATGCAATATAACACCGTTGCAATGCAAGTCACTAAATCTCGACAACATCACACCACTTATGCGAACACCTGGGGCTTCGCCGCCCACGATGGTGAGACACTTACTGCTAAACCACCCTAAATAGCATACATTTATGTGGGAACATCCCATCTGAGAGTTCCAAACACCTCGAAATGTATGCAAATGACTTGCAAATGACAAGACTGAGTGTGAATGTGATTAAAAAAACCTTGTTTTTAAAATGTGTTTATATGCGGGCCACTTTTTATGTTGTTCGTACACATGGACACCTGCTAACTTTTTAACTCTTTCATTGCCAGACTTATTTCAGACTGTGTCGTCCCAGTGCCACGAAAATGGTGCATTTTTCCTCCGTTTGAATTGTAACATTGAAGTGAATGGAGCAGCAATTTTTTGGATAGCGTTATCTCCTGGCTGCTTTGAGATAAACAAAAACAAAAAAAGACCAAAAAAAAAATATATATATTAATTTTTTTTTTTTTTTTTTTTAATAATTCCCGTTTTTCCGTCATTGGCCATGATAGCCATAGTACCAT
Organism: Gymnoscopelus microlampas; assembly: GCF_963454915.1. Classification (NCBI taxonomy): domain Eukaryota; kingdom Metazoa; phylum Chordata; class Actinopteri; order Myctophiformes; family Myctophidae; genus Gymnoscopelus; species Gymnoscopelus microlampas. Next base: position 24,965,022 of record NC_139961.1, on the reverse strand, counting down.
CGGACGGGAATTCCCGTTTGTTAGCTCACTCACTCAGAGAAAACATTTGACTCTGCCCTGCCCTCTAGTGCAGGGGTTCCCAACCACCGGAACGTGGACCGGTGCCGGTCCGCGGGACATGTACCACCGGTCCGCGAGAAGGCAGCCGGGAATTCCAAGTTTATGGATTGTACCATATGCGCAGGCAACGTTGAGTCTTGCGTCACCAGGATTTTTCAAACAACGGAGAAAAGTTGAGTCGATCACATGCCCCAAGGATTCGTCAGTGATGTCACATCACTGACGAATCCTATCTTTATGCCGTGCTACTTCCGTGTTGCAGAGCAGTGACATCACTGTTGAACCCTTGGTATCTTTATCCTAGCCTTTCGACATGTTTCAGCGCCTTTCACTACGAGCTGTATATTTTCACGCTCGCGGCAATGAAACACTAAACATGATTATTATTTCATGTCAATATTCAAGTACACCTATCAGAAGATGTAACTCAGGTAAAGTAATGCGTCACTCTACACGTTTAACTAAAGTTTTCCACCTGTCCAAAGTCATTTCCGATACAGACATAGAGTCAAGACGGTCATCAAGGCTATACAGACATAATGATTTTTGAATCATCCTTTCCTTGTTAATATATCGCCATTTAGGGCAATGATATAACATTATGCAGTGATTTGACATATAAATAGCAGCCACCAGCCAGTCATTGTCTTCTGTGTTTAGGTACAAATGATGAGCGCCCCACCACCCCGGACCGGACCGAATTAAACCGAACCAAACCATGCCGGTCCGCGAACATTTTATGGAGGTATTGCTTAACATCCATGCTAACTTAAAGGATGCACATTAAGTATTATGAGTGCAGTGACGGAAACATCGTTTGACACTGACATTTGTTTTTGTACGTAAAGGGAGCATAAACAGGCCTTTAGAGTACAGAGCTTGGATATCTCCGGGGAAAAAAAGAACATGCTTATATGCACTATCCAAAGAGCACCATCTATACTTTCTTAGATAATAATAATGTAGTGCTATTGACCTCTGACTGATTAGTGAGCGTTTCCAACATGTAATTAGCTTGCTCATTAGTAGTAGTTTAGTTAGTTTAGTTTAGGGTCATGATTTTAACACAACAGTTAAACATGCAGTACAATAAAGGCAACAAGATAACTATTGGCCGTAAAGGTATGGGCTGAAGCCGAAGCTTATTTTGCCCACCTTATTACTATTTCAATTATTTATCACAGTAGCATAAAGAAAACGTAAGAGCAAACTAAATAAAACAAAGTATCAACAAACCTTCAGATATTACACTTCAGAACAAACAGGACAAAACAATTTCTCGTTGATGTATTTTACAGTGGTACTATGACTCAAGCACAACAAGTAAGCATGTGATAGTGACAGTACTTGCTTACTGACATTCATTACATAAGTGTTGCATTAAGCACACGCACCTGTTTACCGGCAGACAATTCAAGGTGAGTCACCATGCATTCATGTACTGTACATGTCCTTCAGGAACTTTTGTTAACCCATTAAGGCCTGAGGTTCCGATTCTACAAAATGTCTTCTAAATCCTGTTTTTTGAAAAAAAAACGTATGTTGCTATGTCAGTGGTTCTGAAACTTTCATGTCAAGGACCCCAAAATGTATATGTATTTGGCCACGAACCCCCATATAAAAAAAAAAAATGTTCCAGGGACCCTCGGAAGTAAAGATTTGAGTTACAAATGTTGGCTTTAGAAATATATATATTCAAAGATTTGCACACATTTTCACGATTTTTCAAAAATAGCAGATCTACCAGCTCGTAGCGCGGCACTCGGTGCCGCTCTACGAGCTTGTATATCTGCTATTTTTGAATAGCCAAAGTGTAAAATAATGCTTTTTAGCTCAAATCAAAAAGTGACACAGATGCGTTCACGGTCTTAATGGGTTAAGCAAAGGGAACATACAGAAAACACATTTTGGCACACAGCCTTCTTCAGCATAATAGAGTACAATGTCAGAGTGGATGAGTCACTCATAAAGGGGACACAATTAATTCATGAATCCGTACACACTCTTTCGCAAGGTCTGTATCGAGATGTACTGTTCCTGCTGCATTTGTGATATGGTGTTTGTTCTGCAAACCTGAAAATCCCATTAATCGTAATAAAAAGGGACCTTTGTGTGACAAAGGCTAAAGGGTCATTGTGTGCTCAGAGTGCTGAGGGTCGAGAGTTTGAAAGCAATTAATTACCATTTTTGAATACAAAATGTGCCAGTCTGGTTCTACAGAATCAGAGTTTAGAGCAGGGGTCTTCAAAGTTTTTTGGCCCAAGGACCCCTTAGGTGAGAGAGAGATGAGGCAGGGACCCCCCACTACATGTTTTATGAAATTGTGTTGCAGATTAAACTTTTTCATCAATTTCATATATCTTAGTTGACCATCATCAGCGTTATGTAAATCCATGTTTTTTTTTTGTTTATTTCAGATATTTAACCACTTAAACCCTCACTACTAAGTAAACGTGACCGTTGGTTTGCCATTTCTTTCCTTCTGCACCAAACCTCTTTGCTGACAATAGCCTATCTATGTTGTGAGCTTGTAGATCGGCTATTTTCGGCTAATGTTCCTCTCAGATTAGGGACATTATAGGGTTGAAGTGGTTAATGTAAAAAAGTTCCCATGACACAAAGATTTGTCGGCCCGCCTGTAGTAACTCTGAGAACCCCCTAGGGGTGCCGGACCCCCTGTTGAAGACCCCTGGTTTAGAGCAAAGACATTCGCTTCATATTTTTCAGCACTTCCGATGTAGTGAACAAACATATGGCGAAAGCATTCGAAAATAGTTTGAGCCAACGAGAATGTCTCGAGAGCCTAGGCATGACGTAATGACAGACGGGGTAAAATGCATATAGGGTCAAATCTCTCCAAACGGGTACGATTACAGTAAGGTCCATTACATGGAGAAAGATGACGAGGACCCTTTCTCGTAACTTGTATGGGATTTTTTAATGCTTTTTTTGCCAGGAAACTCACGGTGTCTTTAAGTCTGCAAACAATTCATATCTCTTGACATGTGCAAGTTCACCCATATGATCACACTTGACCTATAATAGTGTAACGGCACCGCAGTCCTTCGAACGGCGGTTCCATTTAAGCTTGACCATATCATATTCCAGTCAATGCCTCTGTAAGACCATCGATCATAGATTGATAACGCGTGTGGCAGGCCGCTCTTGTCTCTGCCCTCTGTATAGGTTGATTTATATAACATCTGCCGAAAATAGTAGATCTACTAGCTATTTACTATTGCTACTGTATTAGCATGGTTAGGATCAGGCTATCCCGTAAATCATTGGTTCTCAAAGTGGGGTCCGGGGTCCCCCAGGGGTCCTTGTGGGGGGTTCCAGGGGGTCCCCAGCAAAGTGTGTTAATATAGCATCACGATAATTTCAACCTTTTATACTTTGGCTATTCAAAAATAGCAGATCTACAAGCTCATAGCGCGGCACTTTGTAGATCTGCTATTTTTGACAAATCGTGAAAATGTGTGCAAACCTTTGAATATATACATTTTTAAAGCGAATATTTGTAACTGAAATCTTTGCTTCTGGGGGTCCCTGGAACGAAATATTTTGAGATGTGGGTCCGTGGCCAAATACATATCATTTTGGGGGTCCATGACATGAAAAAGTTTGAGAACCACTGCCGTAAATGACCCCTTTATATTGCATCAGCTAGCTAAATAAAATGCATATTTTTAAGGCTTTTTCGCTTAGATTGGACTGGTTACTGTAGAGATGGGAAATTAAAGGGCAGAGTGGGTGTAACGATATGCAACAAGAGGTCTCCACCTAGAATCAACTCAGAGATGATAATATCTCTCTAATATGTTATATTCAAGTGGCCCGGTGCACTGGTAACTGGTTAGCTACGGGTGCACCCCAAAAAAAATATTCCTTGCGTCACAGAAATCCATCGTTCATTAGACTATAACGCGGCTCGAGTGGCCGCGTGGGTGTGCAAGGGGTGGTGGTAATATGATTTATGCGGCACGCCAAGCTCTCTGACGCAAATTCACAAGAGGGAGGCTCAAACTCCGACCAGTACACACCACTGGAGGTTCGCTACTTAGCAAACTGAAAAATGATTCATTCATTTCTATTCATTCATTCCACTTGACTAATCACCAGGTCCACATAAGCCAGAAACACTTGCACAAAGCAAGCTAAAGTTCTGTTTTTTTTTCTCGGCAGGGACTTTAACCCATTGAGACCTGAAGCCGATTCTACATGTCTCCTAAATCTCAACAGTTTTCTGAAAAACGTTTGTTTCTATATCAGTGGTGCTCGATCTTTTTCATGTCAAGGACCCCCAAAATTATATGTATTTGGCCGCGGACCCCCATGAAAATACGTTGTTCCAGGGACCCCCCAGAAGCAAAGATTTGAGTTAAAAAATGTTCGCTTTAAAAATATATATAGTCAAAGATTTGCACACATTTTCACGTTTTTTCAAAAATAGCAGATCTACAAGCTCATAGCGCGGCACTCGGTGCCGCGCTATGAGCTTGTAGATCTGCTATTTTTGAATAGCCCAAAGTGTAAAATAATGCTTTTTAGCTCAAATCTAAAAATGAGACAGTTCCAGGTCTTAATGGGTTAAGTATACCCCCCGTACCATCCCCAAAGGGGGGAGGGCCTGCCTCCCAGCAATGCAAAACAATATGACCCTGCATAAATGTGAAAATTAAATAGGGCGCACATTAAAGTATTGAGTAAAATTACGAGCCCACACGGACATTTCTTTATAGTTTCAAATCCTTCCTGGGGTATAGGGGATAGCAGTGGCGGCCATTTTGGGGTTCAACAGATAAAAAGCCCATTCATTTTTCCCATAGAGATTTGCAAATATATTTATATTAATTATTTTAAGCATGGAACCAAGCCATCCAGGCTCATGCTGAATCATATAGAACGTTTTATTCTGTGTAATTTAAAAAAAGATATATAATATTTATAATTATATACTAATAAATACCCTTTTTTGCAGTTTTCAAGTATTTTTTGACAGAAAATCAAATGTTTTATGGTCATGATTCACCAGGAGCCTGGATGGCTTGGTTCCAGGCTTAAAACAATTAATACAAATATTTTTCAAACCGTTACTGAATGCAGATGAACACTTCAAAGTATCCGCATTTTACACATTGCCATTGCAAAAGTTAGATAACGGTCTCTCTGAGGAAGCTCACACGCATGTACAGTAGAGTGGCTGTGTTTTGGCGAAGAGATTTGGTGTAGAAAGAAAAAGTAGTGTGGTGGGGGGGGGACACAAATAGTCTCTTCTGGGGTCCCTGGCATTTTGCTGTTCATTATTTGTTGATGCTGTAGGTATATCTGGCTAACGGTCTCACGACATGCCTGGTATTTCAGTGCTGACAGAAAGGATTGTTTATTGTTTATTATATGGATCCCCCAGTAGCTAACGCCTCAACGACAGCTAGTCTTCCTGGGGTCCAGACATTAATATATACATTAGTCACACTAAAAAAACACTATCAGTGTATCACGTACAAAAAAACATCTTAAAAAAATCAAGTATCACATACTCTAAAAATCGATTTAAAAAGAAAAAACAGAGAAACCAACAGGAATACTGCAGATTTAAAATGGCACAGTCAATCCGTTATGTACTGTAAGTTACTGTTATTGTATGTTTTGTATGATTGTCATGGGGAAAGTGTAATGAGACCTTGACCCACTGTCCTGTCAACACCACCGTCCTCCCACACACATACACACACGCACACCACTGTTACAGAATGCTCTACACGATGTACAGTGTGTTTATGTCACTTGTTATGTCACTGTGTTATGTTATATCCCTCAACCTTAATTCATTACCATTTACACAAAATGTATGCCATGACAATGTCTTCAGACGAGAGGTGTGACTTCATTTAAAAGCAGCTGTGTTTTTTGTTTCTTTCTTTCTTCTTTTTTTCCAGCAGCTGCCACAGTATCTCAGTCAGACTAACTCAATGGCATGAGTTAATAAATGATTAAGAAGGGGCTAATTATTTATATTGAATTCTTACATTACCAGTGGCAATGTACCATAAAGTTATCACCATTAAACCCGTTACAACTTCACGCTCAATATTTAAACCATTTTAATTATTACTTCTGTCTCTTGTGAATCCTCCATTTGAAATGGTAGATAAGTTTCGGAGAGTGCTATCTAACAATGCTCAATGAGACATCACACAGGCTCTTTAGAGAGTGCTAACTCAGACACAGGCTCCGACTCCATTATTATATACCGCCGGAAAAAGGATATAATTGATTCTTGGAGCCTCCTTTACATGGCATGCAGTATGTGGTAGAAGATACTGCTGCAAACGCTACTTGTGGCCGCAGATATCTCGTGCTCTTGTGATTGGTTGCTGCCATTATGAGTCAAGAAACAACCAATCTTGTTAAATGTGGGTGTTTGCTATTTTATTTAGTGTGTGTGTGTGTGTGTGTGTGTGTGTGTGTGTGTGTGTGTAGGGCAGTGCAGTGTACATATGCTAAAAGCTGCAATCTGGAAATTATTTTAATTAATATTTGAATACTATATTTTATCCAATCTGTATGTACGTTGGATCTGCAATGGTTGGAGGTGTTCTATGTACTCTTCCACTGAGAAAGGTAGGATACCTTCTGATTGACAAGTAGCACTGCCTGACGATCATAAGCACAATATTATCTCCCATGTCCTGTCCAAGTGGGGACTCCCTCATGGCTGAGTGGTATATACGTACTGTGAATGTGTTCTTTCTCCTGAGGCGACCCGATAGCCGAATGGTCAGGGTGCATACCACCAGTGGTGCAAAAAGTACTCAAATGTCTTAGTAAAAAAAAGTAAAAAAAAAAAAAGTAAAAGTATCAATACTGCATTGTAGAAATACTCTGTTACAAGTAAAAGTCTGGAATTCAAAATGTACTGTTACTAGTAAAAGTAAAAAAGTATTGGAATAAAAATGTACTTAAAGTACCAAAAGTAGAAAGTACTCATTATGCAGAATGTCACGTTTCACAAGTTATCATGTCTAAAATGTATTAATATCTGCAAGCTCACGATGTGTCGCGATGCGACACATTTTGAGCTTGTAGATCGGCTATTTTCAAATGGCCAAAATGTATTACAGGGCTGAAGTTTGTATGTTTTGTATGGGGGGAGCATTTGCTGTGTCTTCCCCACTTTCTCTCTCTTCACTGTCTATCTGAATAAAGCAAAAAGCAAAGCCATGGGTAGGACATAAATGTTATGGATTGCAGCTTCAAGTGATTCACTGCAATTTCTCAAGGATGTTTTTCCGCAGACCCCCTGGACACCTTCCAACAGACGCCCAGGGGTCCACAGTTTTAGAATCACTTCTGTATACGGTATGTGCTTTTAGAGTGGCTGTTGTTGTTCTTTAAAGCAGGTGGTTTCATGAAATCACCATGACCACCTGAGTGTTGTGGCCGATCATTACGGGGAAAGCACCTGCAGTGCAGTGATTGTAGATAATAGTCCAAAATCGTAGCAACAACATCGACGCGCTCTAACGTTTTCCCACACACTCCACGGGCACCTTACGACCCCGCTGCCACTCAGCTCGGCGTCGAGAGTTGACGCATCTGTTGCCGCCACTTCCCAAAGTGTTAGGGCATCGAGCCCATAAGCGAACACCCACTGCGATGTAAGTCACGACCATGTGGCCGAGGCCTCACGTCAGTGTTGATTTTGTCGACTAAAACTATGACGAAAAATGTTTGTCGACTACATTTTTTCACTGGCGAAAACTAAATAAAAACTAAGCTAGGATGACTAAAACTGAGACTAAATATATTGACAATTTTGTCAACAAATAAAAACTAGACTAAAATGTTAGACAGGGAAGTGGAGAAGAGATCGAGTAGAACTAAAAGACAAGTCATTTCACACTTGGTTGTGCTCTGAAAATAGCAGATCTACAAGCTCGCAACGTGTCACAACGTGTCGCAGCGCGACGCGTTGTGAGCTTGTAGATCGGCTATTTTCAGAGCGCAACCAAGTGTGAAATAAGCCATTACGACGCCATCAAGGCACCGCCAAAACACATTCTAGTCGACTAAATCAACTGTGGATTTAGTCGACCAAAATCTTATGATATTTAGTCGACTGAAACTAGACAAACGAAAACATTTCAGATGACTAAAATATGACTAAATGGAACTTTATTCAAAAGACTATGACTAAAACTAACTAAAAATGTGTTGTCAAAATCAACACTGCCTCACGTGAGGGGTGAGCGACTAGATCGCTTTGTCATTATTGTTTTTTTGTGCCCCTTTGGGGTCTGAGCGTTTGGTCATTCATCCACACTTGGTGAGGGGGCTGTGTCAAGGACAGGAGTTGTCATTCTGGCCCTCCTATTGAGACTAGAGAGACAGAGAGAGAGAAAGAGAGATTCAATGAAAGGCCATGGGGGTTTCACTGTGAAGGTTGAAGGCTGTCTTCAGAAGTCATTTATTGGAGCGGGGGGCCTCACCAGGGGCCTCATTCATCTCCCGCAGTAGGAGACGCGCACGCACTCACCGCCAGCGAGCTGTGGAGGAGACTGTACTGATTAGCTTTAGCCTTCAAACAAAGGACAAGGATTGGCACGGACCCAAGTACTAGTGTTAACTTTTTTTTTGTGCAAAAGGCCAGTCAGTCAACCCTGGAGGCGAGGGAAACGATCATGAGCTCGGCGACTCCAGCCAAAATACGACCACGGCAGCAGCCTAGGCTGTAACAGCAGTAACTAATATTCACACAGCTGTGAATAGAATAAAAGATCATCTGTAGCTAGGAGCCTGAGAGCTCTGCTGCACCACATAATAACTTGAGAGAAAAGTGGGGGGACCGAACAGTCGTTGCAATAACAACGCGAGCCGACAGTGGAACACGGTACAATCGTTACATGCAGGGTTGTGTAAGAGCAACCTCGCACGCACTGGCAGATTACTGGCAAAGCCATCATTGTAAAGATGCAAAAAAAGACAGGTAATAGCTGGCAAATCATTATCTCTGCGGGGCAACAACAACATACCGTGGTTGTGAGACTAAAGCTATGTCCACACATACAGTACACGGGTATTTTTGTCTCCGACAGGCCGAAGGCATGGCCGATATGTTTTGTGTGTGTGTGTACCCGGGTACATGTTAACAGGGCCTAAATGAAGCCATGCTGAACTTTGGTAGAACCTTATCAGACCTGCACTTCATAGATAAAATAGAAGGTCTGCAAGCTCACAACGTGTCACACCACACAGCGATGTGAGCTTGCTGATCTATTTTTGCTATTTTGGAAAGATTTGTGGGGAGAAAAAAACAGAGGTATCTGTATGGGTACGTATTCTGTATGTATTCTGTATTCTCTCAATTCCCATTGGGAATTGAGAGTGCACACAAAGTACTGATATAGACATTTTCCTGAAAATGTATTCAGAACTTTTTGTATAGTTGTATTGCAATAATAATGTGTACTTGTCACAAAATCCCAAGGGACATCTGGTCTCACACAGCACACCTATGCACACCGTTTCACAACCACGGAGCTATAGCAAACTAGTCCAGGTACGCAATTTGTGGAACGTGAAGTGCTGGATTCAGGCTTATTTCCCTTGAAATAAGTTGTCTAGCACAATACAATATAATTACATTACATTACGGTCATTTAGCATTTAGCTTACAATAAGTGCATAGGCATAGGTAGGTAAGAAAACTACTAATCACCGGAAGTAATTCTCTTCTAAAACAAGCAACTAAGAGTATACCTAGCGCTAAGGTAAAAGTGCACTATATCAGCTACCTACTTTCTTAAACAGATGAGACAAAATCAAATGAGCAAGAGCTAAAACCAATAAAACAAGAGCTCATACAAATAATTGACAACAAGTAGGCAAGGCTAAGTGGAAGGGTCAGGGTAGTGTTTCCTGAAGAGGTGGGTTTTCAGCCTGTGGCGAAACATGGGCCCCGACGTCAGTGGGGAGTTCATTCCACCACTGTGGGGCCAGAACAGAAAAAAGCTGTGACCGCGTAGATTGGCCAGAAGGACCACTGAGCGACGGGGAAACCAGTCACCCCGAGGCGGCAGACCGAAGTGGTCGCGGCAGGGGTGTAAGCCTCGACCATAGCCCGGAGCTGTTCCTTTCACTGCCCTATAGGCTAGCACCAGGGTTTTAAACTGAATGCGAGCCGCTACAGGGAGCCAGTGTAGAGAACGAAGAAGGGGAGTTGTGTGGGAGAACTTGGGGCGGTTGAACGCCAGACGAGCCGCAGCTTTCTGAACAAGCTCCAGAGGTCTGATGGCAGACGCCGGGGCACCACAGGGGGGGGGGGGGCAATATAGGCTACAGTAATGCAAGTGATGACGACAGCAATAGGAAAAATAGGCAGACAAGAAATCACACAACAGGACTCTTTATTGGCAGAATCTGCTTTGTTACTGTGCCAAAGGAAGTAAACAGAATCGTATTTTTCAGTTCCTCATTCACAGAGCACAGAAGCAAAGATGATGACAATATTTGGACTCACAGTATATCATGCTGAGGTCGCTATAAAACCCAAGGTTCTATCGGTGTTCAACATCACTTTATTGCAGGGCTTCCCAAACTTTTTCTAATTTCAAGGACCCCCATAATTCTCAAAGTTACAGACCTGTAACGGTCCATTTGGAACCTCCCAGGGAACCTTTAGGGTCCCTGGACCATACTTTGAGAACAACAGCTTGCAATGAGCACAGTGCTAATACAGTAGGTCATGGGTTCCCAAACTTTTCAGCCTGCAACCCAAAATAATGCATTCATTGACTCGCGACCCCACCTAACCCTGGAGGTAATTGATGCACATAAACTTGCACGTTCGGTGCGCATTTGTAATGTATTAGAATGGTAAAATGTACTATTTGCAATCATTTTTAGATTGTATTTCATCCTTTATGTTGAATTAATTATTATTATCTTTTTTTTTTTTTAATGACCCAAAATAATGTTGCGACCCCACTGTCAGTGACCCCAACTTTGGGAACCCCTGCAGTAGGTGAGTATGGCCCAATGTTGACGATGATGGCTGGCTGTGGTGACAGGTGGAGTGTTGGTGTGTGGACGCTAGTAAACACGTAAACACATAGGTTGCATATCATTTATATTTTGTATCATGCTTTTAAGTAGTAGTTTTTAATGTGTTTTTATAGTGACCTGTTTATTATGTATTGTGATTGTATGTTGTGTTTTAACCACAAACCACAAACAAAGTTCCGAATGGAAAATAAAGTTGTTTGAAGTTGAAGTGCATTTTTGGATAACTGGGGTATTTACACAATTTCAGGTTTTTACTGCAATTTGCACACCCAGGGTCCTACATGATTTTGTTAGCATAAACTGTATATTTAATTGCAATTTGAGTGCAAACGAGGTGTATTGTCGTTACACATTGCCTCTGGTTGTTGAAAACGGTAAGTAATTAAAACAACAAAAGATTGCAAACAACTGAAGGCATTTCAATTGGACTTGAATCTGTCATAAGTTGTCACACATTGTATAACCCCCCCGAGCATAATGTCAACTCATTTGCAATTTCTTCAGCAACTGCAAAAGCAGTAGATGGGATTAAAACAGCACATCTCAAGCTGTGGACCCTAAGTGCTAAGTAGACCACTTCAACAGGGGGTCCGGGACCCCTAGGCTTAGAGCACTTCAACAGGGGGGGTCCTCACAGTTACTACTAGAGGGGGGACAAATCTTTGTGTGATATAAACCTTTTTTTTTAACATTAACCACTTGAATCCTATAACATCCCTATTCTGAGGAGAACTTTAGCCAAAAATAACAGATCTAGAAGTTTTGTTGTGAGTTGGTAGATCATCTATTTTCGGCAAAGAGGTTTGGTGTAGAGGGGGAAAAAGAGCAGACCAAGTACAGAGCCAACTGTCAATTTTACTATGTATTGACGTTTACGTGGTTAAATGTCTGAAAATACACATAACACTGATGATAGTGCTGTCAAACTAGTCTATGAATCTATGAAAAAGTGTAATATGCAACACAGTGTCATGCAATATGTACAGGGGGTCCCTGCCTAATCTCTCTTTCAGCTAAGGGGTCCTTGTTGAAAACGTTGAAGACCCCTTCTTTAGAGATTTTCAAGTGGGCCCTGATACACTGGATTAACCCATTCAAACCTGTCATTTGTAGATGTATTTGGGCTATTCAAAAATAGCAGATATACAAGCTCATAGCGCGGGACCGAGTGCCGCGCTATGAGCTTGTATATCTGCTATTAAAAAAAAAATCATGAGTCTTTGAATATATATTTTTAAGCGAACAGTTGAAACTCAAATCTTTGCTTCTGGGGATTCTACAAATGTCTTCTAAATCCTAACTAATGTTGCTTTAATATCAGTGGTTCTCAAAAATCATATTTATTTGACCATGGACCCCCATCTCAAAACATTTTGTTCCAGGGACCCCGGGAAGTTGTAACAGAGTTAAAAATGTTCGCTTTAAAGATATATATATATTCAAAGATTTGCACAAATGTTCACGATATTTCAAAAATAACAGATCTACAAGCTCATAGCGTGGCACTCGGTGCCGCGCAATGAGCTTGTATATCTGCTATTTTTGAATAGCCAACACAATTTTAAGGACGACACAGATGCGTTCCCGGTCTTAAAGGGTTAAAATGAACAGCTCAGACGGTAATGAGAGATGGAGACACACAGCTGTCGTTGTTATTTTCTAAACGGTGTTGAATTTGAATAGCGCCGTCATCCAAGGAGTCTTTTACATTGTGTATTACATTCACACACACACTGCCTGGTGAAATATACTACATAAACGGGCATTATTTGTGAGCACTGTTTTGTCATTCAGAAGTAGTTTAGGGAGGGAGAGAGAAGGTGTAGTCATTTAGTTTTGTTTTCCCCATCACAAGATGATAAGTGATGGCAAACTTGGCAACAGTCTCTTGTTTTTTTTTATACACAGTGACTAGAATAGAGAGCTGTTGAATCATTAAAGGGGAACCTGTTATATGCTTTTCCTTGTTTTTATGCCATACGCAAGAATGTTACAACGTCAGATGTTCATGTTAACCCTTTAAGACCGGGAACACATGCGTGTCATTTTATAGATTTGTTTGGCTATTAAAAAAGTAACATATATAAAAGCTCGGCACCGAGTGCCACGCTATGAACATGTAGATCTGCTATTCTTGAAAAGTAGTGAAAATGTGTGCAAATCTTTAAATATATATAGATTTTTTTCTATGAACATGTAGATCTGCTATTTTTGAAAAATAGTGAAAATGTGTGCAAATCTTTAAATATATATATAGATTTTTAAAGCAAACATTTTTAACTCTGTTACAACTTCTGGGGGGTCCCTGGAACAAAATATTTTGAGATGGGGGTCCACGGCCAAATACATTTTCAAAAAAACTGTTAGGATGTAGAAGACATTTTGTAGAATACACAGAAGCAAAGATTTGAGTTACAAATGTTCGCTTTAAATATATATATATATATATATATATATATTCAAAGCTTTGCACACATTTTCACGTTCTTTCTTAAAAAATAGCAGATATCCAAGCTCATAGCGCGGAGCTTGGATATCTGCTATTTTTGAATAGCCAAAGAAATCTAAAAATGACACAGATGCGTTCCCGGTCTTAAAGGGTTAAACGTGACCAGAGTTTCAAATAAAGCCCCGTAGAGCAAAAAGATAAACATTCAGACTGCCTCTGTCCACACAGTGCCTCTGTACATGCTTTTCATCCAGCCATAAAAAAGGACCATGGCCAGTCAGAAGAAAAGTGGGCTTAGAGGGGGTTTAAAGAGACATGCCTGGCTGTTTCAGACAGATTCTGAAATGAAGTCTTCACCAAGAGCCAGTACAAAAAAAAGATAAATAAGTCGTCTTTTTTTGAACTGTCAATGAAGTTTTTTGAACCGTCAATCACGCAAAGCTACTTTAGTGGAGTCCCACAATAGCAAAAAACATATAATAGCAGGAAATGAGCATAATAGACCGGCCCTTTCAAAAAGCATTTCAAATGTAAAGTGGCTGCTACGGTAATTCTAGTGACTATTATGACGCTTATGCGCATGCATTGTGATGCTTAGAATGACTATTCCCACTGTATATTGCTGAGCAATATGACAGCTATTCTTAATGCATTCATTCATATCCTACTGAAACAAACAACTCGCCCTGTAGGGCACATGCTGCGAATGCACAACACCGCTGGCAGAGGAGATTGAGTATATTTAATAAGATTTATGTTTGCTCTTTACGTCTCTCGCGGGGCGTGATGCGCCACAACTTGGGGGACTCAATTTTATGCCTCTTTTGCATTTCAACCACGCGCAAGCAGACCACGTACGCGGTCCCCATTGAGGGGAATACAGCTTGTAATGAATCAGGAAGGAAACAATAAGCGTTCAGAGGTCGTTTGGTTGTCTGAGTGTGTTTTCAATCATCACTCGGAGGTGAAAGTCCCAAGGCGGGGACTCTTTGCCATTTCTGTTTGACAGTTTCCATGCAGAGCGAGTCGTGCAGATACGGAGGCAGCGTGCGCGTGTGCGTGTGTGTGTGTGAGTGCGTGCCAATTCACCATGATATAATTGTTGTAGATACAGAAACCAGATGGGTGTTTGTTCTGCATGGACAGCGATGCCTGTAATAATTAATTAAGCAATATAGATATATAGATAGGTAGATAGGTGTACACATTTAAATTACATAATATAATGTGAACAAGTAACATACATACTGCAAAGTATCACTAGCAACTATCAAAATATACAACAAGAATGGATTCAAGGAATGAGGAGCACTATAGGCCATAGCAATAGCAGTGGCGTCCATTTTCTGGTTTCATCGTTCCAGACCCCATTCATTTTTCCAATAGAGATTTCAAAAAAATGTTTATATTAATTGATTTAAGCCTAGAATCAAGCCATCCAGGATCCTGGCGAACATGACCATAAAACGATTGATTCTGTGAACAAAATAATATTTAATTATATGATATACTATATTTAATAAATACCCTTTGTTTTGCAGTTTTCTAAAAAAATAAAATAATAATCACATGACATTTTTTATGGTCATTTATCACCATGATCCTAGATGGCTCGATTCTAGGCTTAAAATAATTGATATACATATTTTTGGAAATCGTTATGGGAAAAACGAATGCGGTCTAAAACGTTGGAACCAGAAAATGGCCGCCACTGCTATGCCCTATAGGGAGTGAGTTAGACTCTGGAGAAGAGAGCTTTCAGACTGCGGGGGGGGGAAATGGGGAGAGTGAGTCTGCAGTCGTTACAGAGAGAGAGAGAGAGAGAGAGAGAGAGAGAGAGAGGTCATTCCACAGCTTGGGAGCCTTGCAGCGAGAAGGAGTCTCGGAAATGTTAAGCATTGGCCATGAGTGTGAGGGAAGGGATGAACAGACTTCCTGTTAGTTGATCTAAGTGAGTGGTATAAGGGGCATTGGGATGGCTCATGTCCCAAAGGAAGGGGGTTGCCATGCATTTGATTGCCTTGTTGGCCCGTGTCCCCAGTGTTTTGGGGAGCGGGGCGGCTGGAAGCCAGCGAAGGGAAACGCAAAAATGGGGAGACGTGAACATTTTCGAAGGTTGTGTGCCATGGCGTTCTGGCATCGTTTGGAGGGGATTGTGTGAGCGTGCTGGGAGAGCTAGCGAGCAGGGAGTTGCAATAGTCGAGCCTGGAGAATGACTGCGGCCTAATTTATACTGTTTCAGCCAAGCCATGTGGCTCATGGCTCACAGCTCCAGTAGTATCCAGTACAGAGCCAGGAGTCATGAGTCATGAGCCGTGGCTTGGCTCATATAGTATACATTAGGCTTGAGGCCTAGGGTGAGAAGGGGCTGGCCAGACTCCTTAGACTAGAGTAACGTCCTCCTCCAGATGTTGTAAAGTGTAAACCTATACTGGATCGAGTGATCGCTGCCTTGACAGACAGTCCCTGACTGTCCCTTCTATAGCCTGTGGTAAATAAAAGGTTTGGAAATTGGGTGATATTACTTACTTTGTAAAGTAAAACATTATTTTCATAATGCATAAGTGCTGGTCATAATGCCTTATAAACTCAGTGGAACGGCACATTATTTCATTTGTATTTATTTATTTAATTATTTTTGTAATTTTCAATAATGCATTATAATGCACTGATATCGAGCATTCACTCTGAAAGTCAAAATTGAAGTCCTACGTGTGTGTGTGTGTGTGTGTGTGTGTGTGTGTGTGTGTGTGTGTGTGTGTGTGTGTGTGTGTGTGTGTGTGTGTGTGTGTGTGTGTGTGTGTGTGTGTGTGTGTGTGTGTGTGTGTGTGTGTGTGTGCGCGTGTGCTCATGTGGCCTTGGCACTTCTTTTGGGCTTGTTTTCGTACACTGACTGCTTGCGAAATCTGGCAACACTGGCGGTGATTACATTTATTTGAAGTCTGATTTCTCAGAACAAGTACAGTATAGGCTGTAGTTCAATAGTTCATATAAAGCTGTCTTTTTATTTTCTTCCTTTCTTTTCTCTTTCTTTTGATAGCAGAGACATGCAACAATCAAAACCGATCTCAACTGCTGTCATATGTTGTATTATACAACTTTAAAAGTTTATATTCAATATCCCCATTTCCAGTTTTTGGTCGGTTCATGTCACGGTCAGTATTTCACAGTGGGTTACATTTCACACGTTGAAAGGAGTTCCATCCTTCTCTTTAATGTATTAAACATCAAGAGGAGGCACTCCTCTGCTCATGTAATAATGAGGTTTTTCCAAGATAAAAGTCGACGGAAAACGTACCGGAATAACCTATATTTTTTTGAACTGATGGGTTATTATACCCCAGAAAGTTCAGATACAGTTTAAATAAGCTCCTGGGCAAAACAAAGTGAAACCCGGGAAAGCAGAGAGAAACTCTACACACGGATGCGACTTCATTCGTCCATGTGTATAATTGATAATGGTTATTTATCACTCACCTACCGCTCTCAGTGAAGGAACCCTCACCTCATTAACGCATTGAGACCGGGAACGCATCTGTGTCATTTTTAGATTTCTTTGAGCTAGCTATCAAGTGCCGCGCTACGAGCTTGTAGATCTGCTCATTTTTTTTTAAATCGTGAAAATGTTTGCACATCTTTGGATATTTATATTTTTTAAGCAAACATCTGTAACTCAAATGTTTGCTTCTGGGGGGTCCCTGGAACAAAATATTTTGAGATGGGGCGTCCGCGGCCAATACAAATCATTTTGGTGGTCCTTGACAAGAAAAAGTTTGAGACCCACTGATTATAGAAACGTAAGTTTAAAAAAAACCTGTTAGAAGGCATTTGTAGAATCCCCCAGAAGCAAAGATTTGAGTTAAAATGTTCGCTTTAAATATATATATTCAAAGATTTGAACACATTTTCAAGATGTTTCTAAAATAGCAGATCTACAAGCTCATAGTGCGGCACTCGGTGCCGCGCTATGAGCTTGTAGATCTGCTATTTTTGAATAGCCCACATAAATCTTGAATATGACACAGCAGATGCGTTCCCGGTCTAAATGGGTTAACCCAAAGGGACTCCGAATGAGTAATGTTGAAAAGTGTCACTGCATGCCTTGTGAAAGGGCATTACTACTCCAGTCACGTGGGGTATACCCGCCAGCCATAGATATGCTGGATATCCACTATTAGACCATTTTATGACAGATTTCATGCACATCCCCCCTGTCTTTGGGGCCGAGCCAAACCATGAAGTATTAGAGAAGTTCCATTTATGGAAGAAGGGGCTCACAACTCTTGTTTAATGCCCCCAAAAGTTATTTATTTAACCACGTGAACCCACGCAGGGGAGAAGGATAAACAACAGCAACCCACAGTGGCACTCTCCTTTCTCATAAGATTAACCTAATGAAGTTAATGCACTTTTCCCCATGCACTTGTTTTATGGCGTGGCTCCTCAGAGGCAAGCCGTCTAGAAGAGGTGTGTGTGTGTGTGTGTGTGTGTGTGTGTGTGTGTGTGTGTGTGTGTGTGTGTGTGTGTGTGTGTGTGTGTGTGTGTGTGTGTGTGTGTGTGTGCGCGCGCGTGCGTGCGTGTGTGTGTGTGTATGTATGTTTTAAAAAATGTATTAAACTAGACCATACCCGTCCGGGATATGAGCACCGAAAGTATGCAGTGTGGGTTGTGCTGTGCACAGACAGTGACCTCGAACTCCCCACACCACACACACACACACACACACACACACACACACACACCCACCCCGAGCCACAGACGGCGGACCCCCAAGGGGTATGCTACTGTAGGTGGCCGCGCATACACGCATCAGACAGTGAGTAAACAACAGGCTAAAGCTTAGCACCAACAGCTAACAACATAATGTGGGGAATCTGTGGCCGCGCATGGCCGTGCATGCATGCGCGATCCCATAGGGTGGGGGGCTGTAACCATGACGACAGCCTCATCGGCCGAGGTGATCAGATTCTCCGTTGTTTACAGCCAAGCGCCAATAAACATCTAAATTGTGACGGCGAGAAAAAAGGGGCCTCCTGACGGTGTGCATAATGCTAATGAGCAATGGCCATGTGCAAGTACAGAGCAATTGCTTAAAGGAGGAGTTCACCCAAAAAAATACTTATTTTCTATCAATTACACACCCCATGAAGCCTTGAACAGTGTTGGGAAAGTTCACTTAAAATATGAACTAGTTCAAAGTTCAGTTCACAACTTTTAAAATGAACTAGTTCAAAGTTCAGTTCATAATTCAAAATTTTGAACTAAAGTTCATGGTTCAAAAAATGAACTAGTTCAGTTCTTTTTCGTTCTTTTTTTTCAATATATATTAGTGCTGTCAGGGATTAAAATTTTTAATCGCGATTAATCGCATGATTTGTGTAGTTAATCGCGCGATTAATCGCATATTAATCACATATTTTTTATTGGCTCAAACTTGAATGATGAACTGAAAAGCAGTGCATTGTATTGTATATGGAGCAGGATGCATCCAATATATTATTTATTATTATTACTATACTTTTATTATTTATCCAATACATTATAAAACCAATGTTATTTATTTATTTAATTTTATATCCTCTCTGGTGTACATACACAAAGCACCCTATATTTATTATTTCCAGTGGTGTAAAGTAACTAAGCACATTTATTCAAGTACTGTACTTAAGTACAATTTTGAGGTACTTTTACTTTACTAGAGTATTAGCAGTTTTCAGTACTTACTTACTTCTACTCTACATCTCAGAGGCAAATATTGTACTTATTTTTAATTATTTGAAAGTTTGAGTTACTAGTTACTTTGTAGATTTTACAAATACATGAATCACTTCAGCCCTATTTAAGTTTTGGCTATTGGAAAATAGCCGATCTACAAGCTCACAACAGGTCACGGTGCGACACAGTGAGCTTGTAGATCTGCTATTTTCTAAAGATTTTCATTCATCTTGGGGGGGGCTGGGGGCTTGTCAAAGTGAGTGTATGACACTGTTAACATCAAAAGCCAGGTGCAGAAGTCCACTTTTAATGCCAAAATAAAGTCGGGTCGGACGTCCAGACTACAATATGACGTTCATTCAGACGTTCGGGGGCCGGGGCTACCGTCCTAAAGTCGGCTGTAGCCTACGGTGCTACGACGCATCAGCCACGGACATGTTGTTGTGACATCCCAAACTCATTTCGCCGTTCCGCGGTGTTTACTTATTAATTCAGCCCAGCTTCAAGTTAATTTTGTCGGCAGTGAAGCCAAGGAAACAACACCGATACTTTGGAAGAGACACAAGTCAACTTCCAAATGCTTGTGGCCGGGAAATGAGCTTCGCAGAGCGGATAAAGTGTCAGCTCTTCGCCCTGGCCGAGTGACCGTAACTGTCTATGCTGCTCACTAGCTGTCGCTGCAATGAGGCTGTTCACTCGGACTCCGCGCTGCGCACATGAATGTGAGACGCCGCCTTGCATTTCTTTTTTTTTGGCTGATGGTGCGTTCAAGACGCCTCGGAAACACAGAATAGGATGAAATACAACATGACAAACCGATGTAACCATGGAAATTTCGGACACTCTTGAACAAAGTTAAACTGTGAGAGAACGCCGTTCACAAACGCCAGAATGAACGCATTCACGATAACGTTCATCTAGCGGATATACAGTACGTTCAGTTCACGTTCGGCCAAAATATGAACGAGTTCATGAACGATCGTTCATTGAACGCGTTCAGGCACAACACTGGCCTTGAATACATGGATTTATTTTTGTTTTTGTGGCATTCCTAAGCCAATAATTTGATGACCGGGTGTATTTCCGGTAGGAGACACAAATAATCTACTTTGTGTCTCCTACCGGATACATTAGCCGGTAGGAGACGGGAATCAAATTATTAGCTTAGGAATGCGACAAAAACAAAAAATAATCCATGGATTCATGGCTTCATAGGGTGTGCAATTGATAGAAAATAAGTCATTTTTTGGGTGAACTCCTCCTTTAAGCCACTGAGGAGAACCAAGGAGAACTGACTGACTGGCATTTCAAAAATTATTATGTAGAATAATGAACGTCAATGGCGGATACAAAAATTCAAAGCTATACAGCATGTTTGTAGCTTGGTATCTTTGGAGCTGAAGTTGAAACCAGCTCAACTTTTTTTTGTAGCTTTGTAGCTGCCGTATAAGCTTTTGCAGCAGCTACAAACGTCAGATGTGTCTTCGTATCTTCATGTCGCTTTCATTGAAAATGAATGGTAGCCCGTAACTTTGTAGCTGTCAGTGTGAACGCTGCATTCTACATCATAGATACGTCATAGATAACATCAGAGATCCACAGGGATGCCTCGTCGTATTTAGACCCCTTTTAATCCTCTTCTCGTTTTTCATTCAGCTGTGAATGAAAAGCAAGCAGTGGTGGAAGAAGTACTCAGATATTTTATAAAATATAGAAATACTCTTGCAGGTAAAAGGCCCGTATTCAAAATGTTACCTGAGTAAAAGTACAAAAGTATTGGCATCAAAATATACTTTAAGTACCAAAAGTAAAAGTACTAACATGTTTGAAAATAGCTGATCTACAAGCTCACAACGCGTCGCGATGCGACGCGTTGTGAGCTTGTAGATCAGCTATTTTCAAATAGGCTATGTATAAAATAGGGCTAAAGTGGTTAATGTATGTTTTATAATATAATCACTTATATCTGCAAAGTAGTAACTAAAGTTTTCAAATGTTTGTAGAGCAGTAAAAGTACATTATTTGCCTCTGAGATGTAGTGGAGTAGAAGTAAAAGTATTGAAAATTGGAAATACTCCAGTAAAGTAAAAATAATTGTACTTAAGTACAGTACTTCAGTAAATGTACTTAGTTACTTTACACCATTGAAAGCAAGCTATATCTTTTTTTGCCGTGAAAATCCTCATAACCCGTGGTCCGTAGAGTACAGTGAAGTTGCAGACTGGTGTATATAAACCGCATGCTACCGCTGTTGTAGGCCGACGTCCAGAATTATGATTAATTCTCCTCACCTGGATCTGTTTGTGCGCGCTAGCTGTCAAAGACTCTGGCAAACTGATAAAAGGCACTGCATACAGGTCTCTGTGGGTTCGTGAAGCTTGGTGGATGCTAAAAGGGCATGTCTGCAACACTGCTCTCTTGTATTTTTTCACCCCCCCTGTTCCATTTTTTGCAGTCAGATACAACTACCTCTGGTGCAGACAGCTAAGATATAGCCTCAGAAATATTCCCACATCAGAGACGAGCGCAGACAGGGGCCTGAAGTGGAGGCGTGCATCCTCGTCACCTCACCAAAAGCTTTGATTTCAGCCCCGCGCCGTCTGCTGTGGGGCAGATATACATGCAATGTGCAGCGCTGGGCCCACAGCTGTTTCCCCCACGGGCTCGGCATGTACAGGCACACACACACACACACACACACACACACACACACACACACACACACGCACGCACGGACACACACACAAAGTCTAACAGCAACCAGAGCTACTGTATAGAGCCACAAGATCAACACAACAAGGTCTTGTCACGTGAGGATGAGGATGGTGATCTGTGTGCCACTAGTTAACCCACTTGATACTTTGTCAGTCACATGGCGAATAGTGGAATATATAACTGATCTACTAATAAGGTTATTACGAAAACTAACACAATAACAAAAACTAAAATAAAAAAAACAAACATTTTTGTTAACTGAAATAAAATAAAATAAAACGGTAACTAAATGACAGTGTCGGCTCCAGACAATAATCAGCAGGGGGGCATTCATTTGTCCAAGGGGGGCACTTGAAATGAAAAATAAGTTTTTCACACGTTTAGAGCATATCCGTGGTCATCATATGGGCATACCTAACAATAGATGCCAAAATAAGAATTAAAAAAAAAACATTGTTGTGTATTTTTATATCAAAAGTCCCTAAAAAGCCAATCTTAATTACTTCCTGTAAACGAAAACGTGCTGCGTGATGACAACGCAGCCTTCATGAATATAAATGAATCTTGATTACATCCACCTGTTTGATTCCCATAGCTCCACGTTCTTCAAACGCAGCTGATTTTAATTACAGAGCTACTCCGTTTTGAATCTCATTCAAGATGACATCCAGACGGTGTATTACTCATTTTAAACTTAATCTGCACACACAAATATGTATCTGAAAACATTGAAGGTTAGAAATAAGCCACGTGCTTAACTGGCCGTCTCTCTCTCACTTGTAAACAAACACCAGCCCTGTTGCGCACGGCTGAAGTGATTGAGATTCCAACGTCCCATAGCCTGAAGGGACGGGACCTTCTGATTGGTTGAGACCAAGTTGAGACGACGTTTCAGACTTCAAAATAAAATGATCGAAAATGTCACTGCACTAATGTCACCATCTCCACGACGGGAGAAAAAAAAAGAAACAGAAAAGGTACTGCGCACATAATAACAGCCTTCATATAATGTAGATAGACCCACCATTATGTTGAGCATTATAAATTATAATCAAATAATTTTGCCATCTCCACCGGTGGAGGAAAAGGTAAAAAAAGGCTACGCACCAACAACAACAAATACAACTATATTGAGCATTCATGTATTATGCCTATAGTGTCTTAATGTCACCATCTCCACGGCGGGAGGAAAAGTTGGTCAAAGTTCCCTAAACCTAGCCATGGATCACACGACGCTCGTCCGTCACGAGCGTCATGGCTGAATTTCAACCTGTTTTTTGCACTTTCTCCATTACAACCCGTACATCTACATTAACGTTCAGATTACAAATATAAAGTGCTTACCCCATGGCCACGGATGTTACAATTCTGTACGGGCCCTCAGAACCGAGATCATCTGACTGGTGGAGAAGTATATGCACAGGGGGCTCTGGTCCAAACGTCAAGCTGCTGTGACTGGCTCTGGAAGTTGCAGCGGGAGCCGGGGTGTGTTTGAACTCCCTGCAACGACAAACACCGGCATAGTTTCACAATCTTCATCGTCTTTGTCAATCGCAATTATCGCCTGACATTCGGACAGTGGTCTGATTTGTCAGATGTAGATGTACAAGATGGTACCGTTAAAACTAAAACTCAACTAAAATGAAAAATCCAAAACTATTATAACCTTGTCTACTAGCTCACAATGCATCACAATGTGACAACGTTGTGAGCTTGTAGATTGTAATTTCATGTGGAGATTTTGCCATTTCTATAATGACATGCCCAAAATAGCAATGCCTGGTTAAAAGGCAGTGCTAAATAAGGTTGTTTTTTTGGGAACATCTAGTGGGCTAGATCAGTAGTTCTCAAACTTTTTCATGTCAAGGAGCCCCATCTGAAAATGTTTTTCGTCAAATCAGAGTCATTACAATATAATGATTCTCTTTGCCGTGAGGTCAAGGAGTAGTGTGTTAAGTCCTACGGGAAAAGCCGTTTGTGACAGAATGTTCATGATTTAATTCATGACATGTCAACTCCACATTGTTTATTAAAGGAATAGTTCACCCCAAAATATGACTTATTTTCTATCAATTACACTCCCCATGAAGCCTTGAATTCATGGAGATGTTTTTGTTGCATTCCTAATTCAATCATTTGATGACCGGCGGAAAGACGCTAATGTCTCCGGTAGGAGAGAAGAAGTGAAATGAGTTATTTTCTCTGATATCCTATTTTCACATCTATCTGAACTGAACAACAATTTTCATGAACCGCTTTGTTCTGGAACAGTTTTCACTTCAGCGACTGCCCTTGCTGAGTATGTTTCTTCACCCAGACAGTTTGCTATTTTCAGTCGCATCCGGTTATATTTAGTGGCCATGCCTGGTAAATTCATTTGATTATTATTATGCCCCTCTGGAAATGAGGATAATATCAAGAGCAAACGTTGTACTGCTTCATTGTGATACTGAGGTTTATTTCAATTGCTTTTTACTATACTACTGTATATGCTGTATTATAAACCTTTTGCAGTGATCTTAATGAGAAACAAGTTAGCTAGAGCAGTGGTTCTCAACCTTTTCAGGCCGCGACCCCCCAAAATAATCATATTTGAACAGGGGACCCCCCAAAATAATCATGTTTGAACTGGGGACCCCCACCCTGACAAGCACTTGGAATTGTAGGAGTTGAGGAATTTAGTTTTGTTTGACTCGGTTGTAGATCACCTCCTTCTTATATTATTTGACAATTTGGCCAATGTTTGACCATTTTTATTTTTAGTATAGTTTGTTGTTTACTTTTGATTCGGTAATGGTCTTAGCTCTTTCTCTTTTTTCGAGGTATCTAAAAGGTCTTAAAAGTTAAATTGTCACTTCACTGTCACCTGGGGACCCACCTAGGGGTCCCGACCCACAGGTTGAGAACCACTGAGCTAGGGAGTAGGGAGTGCAGGTATACATTTACAGCCAGTGGAGTCGTTTCTCACGTGTGCAGATGGACAGGCCGTGAAACAAACAACGGCGCCCTGGGACTCTCTGCCTCTGAGGCCAGTCAGTGCCTTGCTCAAGGGCAGTGTGGAAGTATTTATGTACATCAATGCACAGTGTGGCCGGAAACAGGAGCACTGGAGGAAACGCACATACCAACAGGATAGCATGCAAACTCTACATGGATGCAGGCCCTTGCTGTAAGGCAGTGGTGGGTAAAGTCAAAACGTTTTTACTTAAGTAAAAGTATCAATATAAAGATATTCTGTTACAAGTAAAAGGCCTGTGTTCAAAATGTTACTTGAGTAAAAGTACAAAAGTATTGAAGTATTGGCATCAAAATATACTTAAAGTACCAAAAGTAAAAGTACATTGTGACACAACGTGTCACAATGCGACGCGTTGTGAGCTTGTAGATCGGCTATTTTCCAATAGCTTAGGTATGAAATAGGGCTAAAGTGGTTAATGTCTGTTTTATAATGTAATATAATGTTTGACTCTGAGATGTAGTGGAGTAGAAGTAAAAGTATAGACAATTGGAAATACTCCAGTAAAGTAAAAGTACCTCAAAATTGTACTAAAGTACAGTACTTGAGTAAATGTACTTAGTAACTTTACACCACTGAGTATATGTACATCAATGCACAGTTTGGGCGGATACAGGATTACTGGAGGAAACGCACATACAGTACGAACAGGATAGCAATCCACGGTATATTAACCACATTAACCCTGCCACCCCTATTGGGCATGTCATTATAGGCAAGAATTATCAGAAAGGCTTATGTGCTTAATTTATAGTTTGTTGCACGATGGTGCCGTGCGTTGCCACACACTATCATAGACAAACAAGTATAATTCAGGGTAGCTACAGTAACACATTGGTGAATATACGTCAAGAGATAAAAGAAGCATTGCAATATTCTTCCAACCCACCGAAAAAAAGCAGCTGTAAGCTGGTCTCTTGTGGTGTCCGTGGTTTTACACTTAATTGTGCATTTTAACCTAAAACATTAAACCCTCCACTCTTTGTAAAACAGGCCTGAGTTACAACATTACTTTACTACCGCTTTTTTCCTTCTACACCAAATCTCAATCTCACAAAAAACAGCCGATCTACAAGCTCCCAACACATCACATT
Organism: Gymnoscopelus microlampas; assembly: GCF_963454915.1. NCBI lineage: Eukaryota > Metazoa > Chordata > Actinopteri > Myctophiformes > Myctophidae > Gymnoscopelus > Gymnoscopelus microlampas. The sequence goes on along the minus strand of NC_139961.1, from coordinate 24,938,906 downwards.
GGGACACGTTGTGAGCTTGTACTGTAGATCTGCTATTTTCGGTGAATGTTCCCCTCAGAGTAGGTAGGCATGCTTGGGTTCAAATTATTTGAAATGTGAAAATGAGAACCAAGAAAAGAGAAATGCTATTATCATGGAAAGTCCCCCCCCCCCCCCCCCAACACTGTCTGCGGACATAATTTGGGGGCCCTTGAACCGCTGATTTAAATAACATCAGGAAGCAAGCCCAAATAAGCAACTACACTTCAGAAACAAGCCCAAACAACTGCAATATCTACCGATATTTACAAGCAACTTTACAATAGAAAAAAAGCCTGAAGTCCCCTTCCTGTAGCGGAATTGGGAACACTGATCACAGCACTGGGAAAAGTACACCTCATATGCATAAGTAAACACACGCACGCACGCACACACACACACACCTTAATGAATGAACGCATGCATTAATGAATGAATTAATACAATATATCCTCAGATAAGGACCTGCAGGAGGGCTGCCTGTTGGCTGCAGTTCTTGCTAATGACCTCCACATGCAGTGTTTGTGTTTGAAGGCCAACCGGCTCGGATGTTCGTGATTAGAGTCCTTTTTTTAAAACTTCATACATCATCGGGACGTCAAAGTGTGAAACATTATGTCAGAAATACCGGGCCCGCTGAGATAAGAGACGCACTGTAGGGCTTTGGCAGTATCCTCTGTGAAGAACATTCATCTAGAAAACATTGAACGCAGTATAGTTGAACTTTGTATTTGTTTACATAATGCTGCCAGAATAATCTATAGATATTCATGTAATATAAATCACGGAATGTGTGTGTGTGTGTGTGTGTGTGTGTGTGTGTGTGTGTGTGTGTGTGTGTGTGTGTGTGTGTGTGTGTGTGTGTGTGTGTGTGTGTGTGTGTGTGTGTGTGCGCGCAAGGACGCAGAGGGCATTTTAGAACCTAAGGCAGGGGTGGGCAACTTTGATGATGAGAGGGCCACTATATTTCCACACTAACTCCAGAGGGCCACATCGCATATACTGTCGGGCAGACACCTCTTTATCTCCGTATTCTAACTTTTTTTCAATGTCACACAAAAGTAGCAAAAATAGCCGATCTACAAGCTCGCGACGCGTTTTGAGCTTGTAGATCGGCTATTTTTGCTACTTTTGTATTGGAAACATGATTTTTTGTCACTATTTTTTAATTGGAATCCTGAAAGGTATTTATTTTATCTAATTTCAAATGCATTCAGTATACTTATGTTAACTTTATGAACTTAAATACAAATACATTGGACATAAAAAAGACAATATAATTTTAATACTAGTCATTAAGCTACTAATATAGACTGAAGTAATTATAGCGGGTCATGTTTGCATGATTGGAATTGGAACAGCTGAAATCAATAATATATCTATAAGCCGCATTAAGTGAGGTGGGGGCCGCATGTGGCCCCCGGGCCGCCAGTTGCCCATGTATGACCTAAGGGGATACATGCGTGTGCACGCGCGTGCATGCGTTTTTTTTTCCGTCTTACACCAGCATTAGGCTGCTATTCATGTTTTGTTTTAGCTTTTTCTGGAGCCAAGGTATGGCACCTGCCATACCTTGCCATACCCAATTGACGCCCCTGTGACGTTTGTGCCGCAAAGCCTGTATAAGTCCCTGTATAAATGGAACGACTTGCATTGTTCCCGACATGCATGGCCCCAAACAGGCCGGCACCCAAAGGGCACTGTATTTATGAATTGTGAATGCAAAATTATTCTCCATTTTATTCAGTATATTATCTATTTATTGCTGCTAAAGTTTTTTACTTTTTTTCTTGAATTTTATCACGTCTTTTGTTTTGATATTGTTAGCACAGTCTGCGGAGCATGTCACACCAACATTTCACTGCACATACCGTACATGTGTGAGTGACAGACTATTTAACCCTCTGAATCCGAAAGCGCATGTCTGTCATTTTAGATTTCTTTGGCTATTCAAAAATAGCAGATGTACGAGCTTGTAGATCTGCTATTTTTTTTTTTAAATCGTGAACATTTGTGCAAATCTTTTAATATATATTTTTTAAAGCAAACATTTGTAAACTATTTTGTTCCGGGGTCGCCCACAAGCAAAGATTTGAGTTACAAATGATCGCTTTAAAAAAATATATATACGGTACTAAGATTTTCACAACTTTTCTAAAATTGCTGATCTACAAGCTCATAGTGCGGCACTCGGTGCCGCGCTATGAGCTTGTATATCTGCTATTTTTGAATAGCCAAAGAAATCTAAAATGACATAGATGTGTTCCCAGATTGAATAGGTTATATCTCAAAAAACGTACCGTTCCCCAGCATTTCCCACACTTCATTTTAGTGTTGCGTAGATGTTAAGGACGGAAAGATGACTTGATCAAAGAATTTAATCAAAATTAATCTCTACAGTACAGTATGTCCCGAGGACATACAGTTACAAGTCGTGCCGTGTAGATATAAAAATGGAAAAGGAATTGTCATATCTTATGTTAACTGCTACTTAACCCAGTGAGACCGGGAACGCATATGTGTGTTATTTTTAGGTTTATTTGGGCTATTGAAAAATAGATCCCGGATCCCGGTTGCACAAAAATAGTAGATCTACAAGCTCATAGCGCGGCACTCTGTGCCACGCTATGAGCTTGTAGATCTACTATTTTTGTGTGTGTCTGCTTTTTTTAGTGACTGCTTTTTTTTTTTTTTTCATAAATCGTGAAAATGTGTGCAAATCTTTGAATGTATATTTTCATTTTTTTACTCAAATCTTTGCTTCTGGGGGTCCCTGGAACAAAATATTTTGAGATGGGGGTCCGCGGACAAATACATATAATTTTGGGGGTCCTTGACATGAAAACAGTTTGAGAACCACTGATATTATAGTAATCAGTAAAAAAAAAAAATGTTAGGATTTAGAAGACATTTGTAGAATCCCCAGAAGCAAATATTTGAGTTTAAAATGTTTGCTAAAATATATTATAGATTTGCACCACATTGTTCACGATTTTTCAAAAATAGCAAATCTGCAAGCTCGTAACGCGGCACTCTGATCTGCTATTTTTGAAAAGCCAAAGTATAAAATAATGGTTTAAGTGGTTACACAGACGTTTTCCCGGTTTAAATGATTTAACCAAGGAACATCGACTATGAAGAAGGTTCGTATTGACCCGGGGCAGGACGGGAGGTTAGAGGTTTTCCCATATTCACGCATGGAAGCTTTCAACTATTCATGCATTGGGATTAATTAGAATAAATAGATCCAATATTCTATTTCAGTACTCTGCTCTATCTGACTGCCTGTCTGTAAATATATGCTCATTGAAACCATCAGTTTTATTTGCATATCTAGCAGCCATCTCCAAGATTCTAGACAAAGAAATTGTATCAATAAATATGTACATATAAAGCTACAGACTCGCTCGGTTATGTCAACAGATTCACAGCTTAGTATAATGTAAGCTATTCTGATCGTAATAACAGATACACTTGTGTGCAACGTAGATTCATTTGCATGTTGACATTTAAAGTCTGGTAAATAAATGACTGATCAGTTCCTATGATATTCCTTTGGCAAAATGCATTCAGTTAACTTTTAACCTATCCTTGCAGGTAGGGGTCGTCACGTAAGCCCGACCCCCAAAATACCAGAGGATGATTACACATACTTCTAAAGAAAACGTGGATTTAATTTTTATCTACAAACTGTCCGCCTTGATTGACTGGGATTATTACATCATGTTATGACCAGGGGCGCTGCCAGCAGCAGCAACCAGGGAGACTACGTTTAGGTAAGAAAGTAAGAAACACAAGTCTTATTTAACGCTAGACAACTCTAAATAATAACCAGTTTTTCCAGTTATCGATTGGCAAACAACTTTGGCATTCGGACATGTCAGGGCCTCGGGTTTTGTACGGGTCCGGTTCTGGTATGTCACGGTTCTATACGGGTCGGGTCCGACAGCTCTCGTCCTGTTCGCGTCCGGAACTCAGACTTCTAATACTAGCTCGGGGTCCATTCGGCTCCGAGTACATTTTTCACGGGTCCATTTGGGTACGGGTCCGTCATATTGGACCCGTGAAGACCTCTACTTGCGGGTATACTGCAAAAACGTTTCTTAAAGATGCAATGCAGTGTCATTTTCGGACATTTTATTTTGAAGATTCAGTCTGAAACGTTGTCTCAACCGACTCTAAACCAATCAGAAGGTTCCATCCCTTCAGGCTATGGGACGTTGGAATCTCAATCATATCAGCCGTGTGCAACACGGCTAGTGTTTGTTTACAAGAGAGAGACGGCCAGTGAAGCACGTTTGCTACTGCGTGGCTTATTTCTAACCTATAATGTTTTCAGATACATATTTTAGTGTGCAGATTAAGTTTAAAATGAGTAATACACCGTCTGGATGTCATCTTCAATGAGATTCAAAACGGAGTAGAAAAAAAATGATCTTCCACAAAGATGAAGGATTGACAAAGTTGTATTGAAAATCCTGAACGAGACAGAACGGACTGGCGTGCTAGACCAGTCCTCTCTCCATGCCCTCACAGGAGACAAAATGGCCGCCCCTGGGCTCAAGCTTATACCGGAGTGCCGTCTTCAACACCTCGCTATACCCTGAGATGCTATTCTATAGAACAGTGGTTCTCAACCAGTGGTTCGGGGACCACCAGTGGTCCTTGAGGGGGTTCCAGGGTGGTCCCCAGCCAAATCAATATAGGAACCAAATTAACCTGTACATGTCTCTGAGAGCTACAAATGGAACCAAATGGACCCAAACGGGTCAATTTGTACACTCTCAGAGTTAAATGAACACTAATGATGAAGATACAGTGTAGATTGGGACCCTCGAAAAATCAAAATGGTTGAGTCCCTGGCATATCTTTTCAAATGTGTCAATTTAGGGGCCCTTGATGCGAAAAAAGGTTGAAAACCACTGCGCTAGAATGATATCTGCTAAACTAAGTGACAGTAGTAATGCTGACTGGTTAAGTTGAGAACGTCCATGTACGGTATGTTGTATTGCTGAACCAGCCAAAAGAGAAATAGCCCTTGGAACAGTTGTTGAATGACAACAACAACAAGAGCTGTGGAAAGACCCCTGCCGTGACCATTCTATGGTCCAAATACAAGTAGATACACAAATAAATGATTTAGAACAGATTGGCATTCTAAAATATATATTACAATGATAATAATTATCATTCATTTTCTTTTCCAAGACCACCCTAAGCTAAGCCCTTGCAGGGGTTCACAATTTTGCACAATGCAAATCCTGCCATGTTTCAAAGGGTTCCAACGTGACGGCAGGCTTTCAGTCACTGCTTAATGAACGAACGGAATCATTTGAGATGCAAGAGATGCAGAACTTTGTTCTCATTGCCTCTGTGTCTATTGACTTCAAATGTTGAAATGTTCAGTAGTGTGGTTGGTTTGCTTTCAACTTGGCACTGATGTCACTGTGCTCTTTTTCCGTAGAAATATTGAGATAAATGCCTCAGATCTAGGACCAAAGGCAAACGCTTCCTAGATCAACCTCTTCAACACCTAAATTCCTAGCTTTAGAGGTGAAGCAGCGCTACACCCTGCCACCTATTCTCGGACATATTTACGAGAATACCTAATGTCATGTTTCTTTGGGCGAATAAGTGCACAAGTCTGTCTCACGTGTTCCACGTTGTGTGGAAGCGGGGGGGAAGTGTGTGGCGTGTGCTCAAAAGCTGTTAGCCTTCTACAACAGCTTCAGATGAGGGATACATATTAATCCATTTTGACCAGGCAAGCATCTGTGTCATTTTTTTGGCTATTAAAAAATAGCAGATCTACAAGCTCATTGCGCGGCACCGAGTGCCGCACTACGAGCTTGTATATCTGCTATTTTTGAATAGCCAAAATAAAATAAAAAAATGACACAGATGCGTTCCCGGTCTTAATGGGTTAATGGGCCAAATGTGCCAGCGCAACAAGTTAAAAAAAAAAGAAAAAAAGAAATGGGCGAATAATTTCTCAAATATGCTGATGTCGACTTTGGGGGCTTCAGCCGAGAGAGAGAGAGGCATAATACATAATTCAAAGTGCCACTGCCATGCCGACAATGAGCGTTTATGTAAACCCAAAGTGAGATAATACGTGGAGAAGAAAAAAAATAAACCTGAATGCTAATTCACCTCTCTAACAATATGAAGATTTGCATACTGAGCCGTTGCATCAAAGGGTTCGAGTGGCAACACGGGAGGAATTAACCCTATAAGACCGGGGAACGCATCTGTGTCATTTTAAGATTTCTTTGGCTATTCAAAATAAGCAAGCTCATAGCACGGCACTATTTTTGTTTTTGAAAAATCGTGAAAATGTATGCAAATCTTTTGTTTGAATATATATATATATATATATATATATATATATATATATATATATATATATATATATATATATATATATATATATATATATACTTTTTTTTAAAGCGAACATTTTTAACTCAAATCTTTGCTTCTGGGGATTCTACAAATGTCTTCTAAATCATTATATTTTTTTTTAACTTACGTTGCTATTTTATCAATGGTTTTCAAACTTTTCTCACGCCAAGGACCCCCAAAATAATATGTATTTGTCTGCGGACCCCCCTCCCATCTAAAAATATTTTGTTCCAGGGACCCCCAGAGGCAAAGATTTGAGTTGAAAATGTATATAAAAGATTTGCACAAATGTTCACAATTTTTCTAAAAAATAGCAGATCTACAAGCTCATAGCGCGGCACTCGGTGCCGCGCTTATCTGCTATTTTTTTAAATAGCCAAATAAATCTTAAAATGACACAGAACTTCTCAGGTCTAAATGTGTTAAATGGAAATGCGCTTTTGATGCCGAGATAAACTTTGAGGAGAGTGCAGAAAAAGTGTACCCCCTTGTCCCTCCCAGTGAGGAAAATGTGACCCAGAATGGGGTCTCCGTTGCTCTTTACTGCTGCACAGCTCTTTACCTGGGGGTGAATATAGTAGTAAGGTCCAATCCCAGTGAGATAGGCTACCATTCGTAATTATTCAGTTGTTAAGGAGCACAAGTGGCGTTAAAGAGCCAATTAATTGAGAGCAGCAAATTAATGATGTTGTTGAATGTACGAATATCATTTAAGCTGCGCAGCACTTTGGTCGACCTATGGTCTTGTAATACATGCTTTATAAATAACGTTTGAGTTGAGTTAAATCATATAAATCCAGAAGGAGATATGGCTCACCCAAGGCCTTTCCATTTCCCAGATTGTTCTGAAAAGTTCTGATTGGGCACATAGTCATTACTAAGGGAAAGTTAACACCATTTTGACCAACCTAAATGCTTACCAATAGCTTTCTTCACAAACGTGGTCATAAAGGTGTCTACTAATACCTCTCAAATAGTTCCAACCCAACTCTTTGCGGAAACTTTGTGGGGGGCAATCAAGGTTGGGGTACCAAGAGGGCCAGGGCAAGAAACTGGGAAAAAATACAAATTGCCCACATGAGCTTGTGGGATGTCTAATTATGGGTTTTTGGGGGCTGCTGATTCCAACCATTAGTTTCCATTATAACTCTCTATGGTGTCGAGGGGACTGGCACTCTGAGACAGACAGATGGATTAACCAATGGGGAGCCACCGAGCGACAGTCGTGGCTCCTCCCCTCTCTTGCCCCGTGTGCATCCACACTACTGTTTATCTAAAGGAGTAGAGTCTCACAAGATTGTTTTGACCTGGAAAGCATTATTGTTGTCAATGATCTATTGTTTTCCTTCCCCTTGAACATTTTAGAAACTTCCATAGGAGTAAAAAGAAAAAGCTCATTCCCCACTGCAGCTTTTCTCTATTTAAACTTTTTGTACATTTCCCACAGTCCCTTACCTATCTTCATTCAATTCACAGCTCATATGCCTTTCCTGCCTTTACTGGGGGGAAAAAAACAGATTGCTGTCATCTACAAATGACTGCGATGTGAATTCCTTTGCATTACGCGCTCATTTCCCTAACAAGTTGAAAACCCATTTGTGTGTATACAGCCCCAGAATGTTTGTTGATACGTTAACCATCCTCCCCATCCCAGTTTCCGATTCAAACGAACGAGCAAAACAAATCCACACAGACGCACACACGCGCGCTCACAGGCATCCATCAAGCACGCCTCATTTACCTTGCTTAACTCACTGAGCCATCCCAACCAAGGTGCCTTTAACTTCCAACCGCGCGGGTAAACCCGGCCGCGCAGTTTGCCTCGCGTCTCTCCGCCGCACGTGCGTCAGAGTGCCTGCCTCTTAGTCTCTGTGCGTGCCTGCGCGCACGAACGCCTCCGCACGAGGACATTTATTTCTTTACGGCGAGGGTGTGTGTATTATGTCGCTCTGCGCCGGTGCATGCGTAGTTGAGCAATTTTGGTTCGACGTCTCTGAGGTTTAGCCTGGCATGAGAGCTGCTTTTCCACGCGGCTGCTTCTTAATCAATCATCACGTCCCCCCATCTTCCCTCTCTCTCCGGTGGGGTTCACGGGCCCCCTAATCAATCCAGCCGCCTCTGCAGGGGCCCTCGGTGGCGTGCAGCGCATGGGGAGGCCCTAGGGGTGAAGTGTGTAGACTCTCCCGTTGTGAGGAAGACAGTGCAAGGAGCCTGAGGGGGGCGAGGACGGTATGTGTTTGAACGAACACTGCTGAGCTTGAGGTGTGCTGTGTGTGTCTGTGTGTGTGTGTGTGTGTGTGTGTGTGATTGAGCAAAAAGAGACTGCATGCTGCACACAAACTCATTTGCCCCTCAATTAGGTAAATCCACCACGGACAACGAAAGGCTTAGTTTGGCGTGCGTATTGCTCTCTCTCGCGCACGTAATCGCCAGCGCGCTCCCACAACGCGCGCCAGTGGAAGAGACGACTGCCCCGGCGTTGAGAAATGCCAATCAATATTGGCCCCGCATTGTTAACCAATTAAGACCGGGAACGCATCTGCATGTGTCATTTTTAGATTTCTTTGGCTATTCAAAAATAGCAGCTATACAAGCTCATAGCGCGGCACCGAGTGCCGCGCTATGAGCTTGTATATCTGCTATTTTTAAAAAAATCATGAAAATGTGTGCAAATCTTTGAATATATATACTGTACATTTTTAACTCAAATCCTTGCTTCTGGGGGATTCTACAAATGTCTTCTAAATCCTAACAATGTTTGTTTTTGAAAAAAACGTATGTTTCTATACATATCAGTGGTTCTCAAACTTTTTCATGTCAAGGACCCCCAAAAGGATAAGTATTTGGCCGCGGACACCCATCTGAAAATATTTTGTTCCAGGGACCCCCAGAAGCAAAGATTTGAGTTTAAAATGTAGATATATATTCAAAGATTTGCACGCATTTTCACGATGACATTTGTTTTGCAGATATACAAGCTCATAGAGCGGCACTCGGTGCCGCGCTATGAGCTTGTATATCTGCTATTTTTTTCAATAGCCAAAGAAAAAAATGACACACAGATGCGTTCCCGGTCTTAATGGGTTATAGGGGGTGTGTGTGTGTGCAGCACATGGAGCCTGGGTCTGTGCTAAGGCCATAAACCAAGTCCCTCAGCTCATTGATGCAAGAATGTCTCGCAAACGTGCTCTTGCCGCAAGGCATGCTGGGGCAGCGCCTGAGGAAACGTAAAGTCGCAATTTGATTTAGTAGCGTTCTTCTCACCTTATTTCACCCTATAGTCCCCTCCCGCCTTTTCCCCCCCTGTCGTCTTTCAATCTAAGCCCCCTAAAAAGCTGGGGCTTGTCGAGATCGCGACAAGGCGGCGCATGCATGCACAAACGCGCGCGTACACATCGTATGAGTTCACGAGCATTCATCAACGCACGCACGCGTATACCTCAAACGTGTGCGTTCTCTTACAGACGGAGAGACAGACACACCGTAAATATGAACGCGCATGTGCATGCATGCACGCACGCACGCACACACACGTAGTCAACCTCTCTCTCTGCATAGCCAACGGGAGGTAATCAAAGCCTTGATATGCTCTAACCAGATCCATTAACCCATTAAGTCCGGGAACGTGTCCGTGTAATCTTTTTATTTTTATTTGGCTATTCAAAAAATAGCAGATATACAAGCTTGGTGCCGCGCTATGAGCTTGTAGATCTGCTATTTTTGAAAAATCTTGAACATCTGTGCAAATCTTTGAATATATATATTTTTTTATATTTAACTTCTGGTGGGTCCCTGGCACAAAATATCTAAATGTTTAAAAAAACGATATATATATTCAAAGATTTGCAACCATTTTCATGATTTTTCAAAAAAAAATGCAGATCTACAAGCTCATATATCTGCTATTTTCTGAATAGCAATTACACAGATGCGTGTAAAAAAAATTACACAGATGCGTTCCCGGTCTTAATGGGTTAAGGAGCTAATAAAGGCGCTGGATGAGTTAATTAATGACCCCCTGGAACATCATCGTGCCTTCCAGTGCTATTGCTCTAGACTTTGCTGTTTCTGAATTTCTGCCAGCGAAAGCATAACACGGGGGAAAAAAAAACCCTACCCCACGGCCCCACACGTGTGATTTAAGAGCGAATCCACTCGTTCTGCCATGGCAGGGCCGCGCCAGAGAAGGACATAGAGAAGTTATCGAGGCGCTGCTGAAAGGGCGATAAGGCAGGCGTCACGTGCACGCGCACGTGCACGCGCACGTGCACTCCTCCCTGTTTGGTGCTGATGTGTTCGCTTAGAACTGTTGGCCTCATCCGTTCGTTTTTTGAGATGCAAAGGCAATTCCCGACGAAAATGCCTCGCGGATGCAAGAAAGAAACTCTAAACACTAATGTGGCGCGGAGGGGGCAAAGGAAGGAGATCAAGATAGACAAATATCCCTTTAAGACTGGGAACGCATCTGTTTTTTTCATTTTTATGATTTTTATTCTATACTTTGGGCTATTCAAAAATAGCAGATATACAAGCTCATAGCGTGGCACCGAGTGCCACGCTATGAGCTTGTAGATCTGCTTTTTTTTTTTTATCGTGAAACTTTTTGCAAATCTTTGAAAATATATATAAATATAAAGCGAACATTTTTTACTAAAATCTTTGCTTCTGGGGGATTCTACGAATGTCTTCTAAACCCTAACGGTTAAACAATATATATCTTGCTACAGTATATATCAACGGTTCTCAAACTTTTTCATGTCAAGGATCACACAAAATTATATGTATTTGGCCACGGACCCCCATCTCAAAATATTTTGTTCCAGGGACCCCCCAGAAGCAAAGAATTTAGTAAAAATGTGTATATATATATATTCAAAGATTTGCACACATTTAACAATTTTTCCCCTCAATTTTCCCCTCAAAAAAGCAGATATACAAGCTCATAGTGCAGCACTCGGTGCCGCGCTACGAGCTTGTATATCTGCTATTTTTGAATAGCCAAAGAAATCAAAAAAATGACACATATGCGTTCCCGGTCTTAATGGCTTAATAAAGCATTTCATTCACTCCGCGGTTTTGGCTAAGGGCTACGGCGGAAGCGTCACAGTTACTTCAGAGAGCAGTCATTCTGCTGCGTTTCCGAGGACCTCTTTATTCAGATAATACCATTAGTCCTCCGTTTTGATAGAAGCACTTTACTTGCATATTGTTTCACACTCGGCTAATTGGTTTTTTGAACTCGGTGGTGCACTAAAGTATATACGACTCTTCTGTCTTCAGTAATTAAAATGAGGACAAGGAGCAAATTGGGAGGGTTGATTTTCTTTATTTATTTTGTTCTTAATTTCCCTTTTAGCCGTTGCCGTCGCTGTGCATAATGCGTCGTGTCCTGTCTTGGAAACGGTTGTTGCGTTCGATATGGAGTAACATGGAAAATACTGGAGACGCCGTGTGTGTGTGTGTTTGTTGGCTCTCGTATTGGGAATCGGGATTTAATCCGATCAGTGGGAGGGAGGTTTGTTTATGTTCTCGCCTCCGTATCTTTGGTTTGCTAAGAAAAAGCTGCAACATAATTAAAAAACACAGATAAACACTAGCAACCGAGTCCTTGAGCCTTTGGACCTTTTGTAACTCATTTTCTCTTTTTTTACAATTCTTATATATCATTGAGTCTCTTATCATACAATTCAGGTGTTCTGCAAGTGCTTCTTAACCCATTTTCGGCGGGAACCCCTTTTTGTAACTATACCTTTCAGGACATTTGGGGGTTCCTGTTGCTATGTACAGTATAGCAGGGGTGGGCAACTTTGATGTTGTAGAGGCCAGGCCACTACATTTTCACACTCACTTCCAGAGGGCCACATTGCATGTATACTGTTGGGCAGACACTGTATTTTACGCACATTTTTCGTAAATGAATGCCGTACTTCTATGTCACACAAAAGTAGCAAAAATAGCAGATCTACAAGCTCAAAACGCGTCACGGTTGAGCTTGAAGATCTGCTATTTTTGCTACTTTTGAATTGGTATCCTGATTTTTTTTTTTTTGCTATTTTTGAATTGGAATCCTGAAAAGTAAAAATGTTATTTAATTTCAAATGCATGTAGTTATACTTATGTTAACTTTTTGAACTTAAATACAAATACATTGGCCATAAAAAAAGAATAGAATTTTAATACTAGTCACTAAGCTACTAATATAGACTGATAATTCTATAATTCTACTGGTAATTAAAGCGGGTCGTGTTTGCTTGTTTGGAATTGTAACAGCTGAAATCAATAATATATCAGTATTCTGAATATTAACCTGTGTGTCACATTAACACATTGACTGCCTGAATTATTTTCACTGCCTATTATTATTCATGCCAGAGCTTTTTCAATGAAAAAAAAAGAAAGTACTCAGGAGCCGAGATACAAAATTTTATAGTTTTAAGTTAACAAGGAAGTGGATGAGAGTCTAGATCTTCAAAAAATCATATCTCCTTGGTCTTTGTCAAATAAAAAATAAAAAAGTAAAAAAACAAAACAAAAAAAACGAGTTAATTCGATCTTGGCAAGCAGGTGATGAAAAGCTAAAAACGAGTCAACTCGTTCTAGGCAGTCAATATGTTAAGTGAAGGTCGGGGCCGAATGTGGCCCCCGGGCCGCCAGTTGCCCATGTATGGTATATAGCAACATACATTTTTTTCCAGAAAACTTAGGTCAGTATTTAGAAGGCGTTTTTATAATCGGCCTCAGGTCTTAATGGGTTAACAGCACATTGCTATGACTCATGAGCTTGATGTAGGTGAATATGTCATAGCCAATTATGATAACAATACAAACGATTGATGCATAGTGTCACCCGTATTCTACATTTTATGACATTTTATGATTTATTTTGCCTGTGCCTGCATGTTATAGTGAACCCCCACTCTTTCCTTCACTATATCCTCACAATCAGTGCCTCCAGCTAGATGCATTAAACACTGCACCCACAGCAAGAAAGACAGCAAGAAAGAAAGCAAGCAAGCAAGAAAGAAAGCAAGAAAGAAAGCAACAAAGCAAGAAAGAAAGCAAGCAAGAAAGCAAGAACAATTATTTGAAAACGTTAGTTAGCCTACTAGTTACTGTGCAGATATACATCATTAGATTATAAAACATACATCAACCACCCTATTTTACACATAGGCCATTTGAAAACAGCAGATCTACAAGCTCACAACGCGTCGCATCGCGACGCATTGTGAGCTTGTGTGAGCTTTTCAAACATTTTAGTACTTTTACTTTTGGTACTTTAAGTACATTTTGATACCAATACTGTTGTACTTTTACTCAAGTAAGTTTTTAATTCCGGACATTTACTTGTAACAGAGTACTTTTACTTAAGTAAAACATTTGAGTACTTTTCCCACCACTGGCAGAAAGAAATAAAGAGAGGAAGAAAGAAAGCACCCACTTGCCTTGGCGTGTGTCCTCTGATTGGATTCTTTACTGGGAGCATTTTATGGGCTGGCTTCCCCTCACAGTGTCCCAGGGACAGAAATAAATGAGTTCTTACTTATCGATACATATCTACGAGTTTACACACATGAATGACCCTCCACCTTGAACCCCCTGCTGTCTTATGGATCTGACCTTCCTTAAGCAACCAAACATCCTGCTATATTCCCCCAGGGAGATGTAAGGTATATAACCACCAAGCACAAAGGATGACTATGGCTGGCTGACTGACTGATAGTGGTGGAAGAAGTACTCATGTGTTTTACTTAAGTACAGTGGTGGAAAGTAACTAAGTACATTTACTTAAGTACTGTACTTAAGTACAATTTTGAGGTATTTGTACTTTACTTGAGTATTTCCAATTTCCAATACTTTTACTTCTACTCCACTACATCTCAGAGGCAAATATTGTACTTTTACTCCACTACATTTACTTGAAAACTTTAGTTACTTGTTACTTTTCAGATATAAATTGTGATTTAATGAAACATACATTAACCCCTTTAAACCTATTTTAAACCTAGGCTATTTGAAAATAGCAGATCTACAAGCTCACAACGCGTCGCATCGCGACGCGTTGTGAGCTTGTAGATCGGCTATTTTCAAATATTTAGTACTTTTACTTTTGATACTTTAAGTACATTTTGATGCCAATACTTTTGTACTTTTACTCAAGTAAATTTTTAATTCTGGACTTTTACTTGTAACAGAGTATTTTTATATTGCAGTATTGGTACTTTTAGTAAAGTAAAGAATTTGAGTACTTTTTCCACCACTGCTTAAGTAAAAAGTATCAGTACTGCAATGTTAGTTATACTCCGTTACAAGTAGAAGACCCGTATTCAAAATTGACTTGAGTAAAAGTACCAACGTATTGGTATCAAAATATACTTAAAGTACCTAAAGTAAAAGTACTCATTGTGCAGAATGTCCCATTTCGCAAGTTCAAATGTATACTTTGTTGTTGAAAATAGCAGCTCTACGAGCTCACAATGCGTCGCGTCGCGATGTGAGCTTGAAGATCTGCTATTTTCAGAGCACCCGAGCACAACCAAACATAAAATGACTGGTCTTTTAGTTCTACTGGATCTCTTCTCCACTAGTCCCTCACTAACATTTTAGTCTAGTTTTTACTTGTTGACGAAATTGTCAATATATTTAGTCTTAGTTTTAGTCACTATAGCTTAGTTTTTATTTAGTTTTTATTTAGTATTCGTCCGTGAAAAAAGGTAGCCGACGAACATTTTTCGCCATAGTTTTAGTCGACGAAAGCAACGCTGGTTGTGAACTTGTAGATTTTTTCCCCCCAAAATAAGGGCGCTAGGGTTCATGTGGTTTTAAGTCTGTTTCACCAGAAGACGCTGCTACCTCTGTCCTTGATAATACATTGATGTGTCGCTCTAGGCAGTCGCTAGCTGTGTGTATTGCTGAATGTAAATTCCGTGGCGGTGCCATGAACTTGAAGTGTGTCCTTCGACGGCTTTTTATTATGTGAAGATAGATAAGTCATTTTGTGTGTGCGCCCCTCTACAGTATGTCATTCATGTTTCACGGGCATGATGCGTGCCCTTTATACCGGTTTATTGGCCATGTAACTGACAAAGTATCAAGTGGTTAACCCATTCAATACGGGAACGCATCTGTGTGTCATTTTAGATTTATTTTGCTATGAGCGCAGCACTCTGTCTCTGACTCTGTCAAATCTTTGCTTCTGGAGGTCCCTGGAACAAAATATTTGATACATGTTCGCTTTATAAAATATATATTCAAAGAGGTGCACAAAATTTTAAGTTAACGATTTTTCAAAAAATAGCAGATATACAAGCTCATAGCGCGGCACTCGGTGCCGCGTTATGAGCTTGTATATCTGCAATTTTTTTTAATATAGCCAAAGACATCTAAAATGACAGAGATGCGTTCCCGGTCTTAATGGATTATCATGGATGTGTGTGTGTGTGTGTGTGTGTGTGTGTGTGTGTGTGTGTGTGTGTGTGTGTGTGTGTGTGTGTGTGTGTGTGTGTGTGTGTGTGTGTGTGTGTGCGCGCGCGCGTGCGTGCGTCATTGTTAAATCATCTGTTTCTCTGAGTGCAAGAGTGCAAGTACACTGTTAGTACAAATACATTGGTACTGTATGTAAGTGCTTGAAAGCTTGTGTATGCCTATACAACATGCACCCATCCGCATGTGTGTGTGTGTGTGTGTGTGTGTGTGTGTGTGTGTGTGTGTGTGTGTGTGTGTGTGTGTGTGTGTGTGTGTGTGTGTGTGTGTGTGTTTCTGCACGTGTGAATGTCGCTTCCACGGCTTGCTTAAGAAGCCAGATATGCGGCATCATTTGGAGGAAAAAAAACACACGTACATTGTCATGGGTTTCGAGGCACAAAGGAAGGGAACGTGTTGTACGTGCGTTAACTTCCCTTCCAAAGTATGTCTTTGTGTATTGTGATCATGGCTTATACTTCTAGTCACATCACACAACAGGAGGCACAAGCTTATAATGCGGATTAAAGATTATGTGTGCCATTGTCCCTTCTGCGGAAAAGTGTAACACTGATTAGCAAACGGGGAGAATGCGAGAGACGTCCGTATGCGATGAAACATGGGGCTTGTGGCGTGTGTGTGTGAGAGAGAGAGGGAGGGAGGGAGAGAGAGATAGATAGAGAGAGAAAGAGAGAGAGATAGAGAGGGGGGGGAGCGCAGTGGTGTAAAGTAAGGTATTTACTCAAGTGCTGTACTTAAGTACAATTTTTAGGTATTTGTACTTTACTTGAGTATTTCCAATTTCCCGTACTTTTCCGCACTCTGTGCCGCGCTATATGAGCTTGTATATCTGCTATTTTTGAACAGCCAAAGTATAAAATATGGATAAAGTGGTGTGAACGGGTTAAGAAGCCAGATGTATGTCCCGTACTTTTACTCCACTACATCTCAGAAGCAGATATTGTACTTTTACTCCACTACAACTATTTGAAAACTTTAGTTCCTAGTTACTTTTCAGATATAATTTATGATATTATGAAACATACTGTACATTCATCACTTTAGCCCTATGTTATACATAGGCTATTTGAAAATAGCAGATCTACAAGCTCACAACGCGTCGCGATGCAAACATAGTACTTTTGGTACTTCAAGTATATTTTGATGCCAATACTTTTGTACTTTTATTCAAGTAACATTTTGAACAGAGGCCTTTTACTTGTAACAGAGTGTTTCTACATTGTGGTATTGCTACTTTTACTTAAGTAAAAAGTACTTTTTCCACCACTGGAGCGCGAGCGCGCGCGCGAGAGAGAGAGAGAGAGAGATTGTGAAATGTGTTGCTCAGTGGAGCCCGTTGGCCTGGTGTATCGACACGCCATTGATCACAACGAGAAGAACGGGAATGCCATGTTTATCAGCTCACCGAGAATATTGACATTTGTCTTGACCGTGTTTTTCAATTTCCTGTCTTAAATTGCTATTGCCGTCCAAAGGGCTGAGCCTTTCTTTTTTTTTCGTTTCCCCAGTGGAGTGGTCATGTAAAAGATGTGACCATGAAAACGACAACTTATACTGTAGATGAACAAAACAAAATCCTATATAACCCTCTTGCAGAGCTACTACTAAAATGATAATTATTATACATATATGCATACAGTTAAACGGTGCTTTCAAAACACTTTTGGAACACCGCTAGGCAAAACTGTATTATTAACCCATTAAAACCAGGAAAGCATCGGTGTCATTTTTTATTTTGTGCACACACACACACACACACACACACACACACACACACACACACACACACACACACACACACACACACACACACACACACACACACACACACACACACACACACACACACACACACACACACACACACACACACACACACAGACAGACAGACAGACAGACATCTGCTATTTTTGAAAATCTTTCAAGAGTCCTTGGCATGACAAAGTTTGAGAACTACTGATTTTGAAGGCATTTGCAGATTCTTTCTCAGGTCTTAATGAATATAATAGAATTTATATGAATACTACACTGTTTTCCCTGTGATTATAGCTAGAACTCACATTTGCTCACTTTGGTCTATTTACAACTCACAGTAGTAGACAAACCATGTCCTCATCTATTGGTATCCTGTCAGAATAACTATTTGTAAATAGAGCCATGTACTGTATGACTGTGTCCACTAAACCACACCTCCAGCTATTTGTGTTCTCTTCCTGTTGTGTATAATAAAGGAGACACATGTCTGACAATCGGGAGGCTGCATGAGGCAGTCTCCGAGAGCTCTCGTTTATTGTATAATAAATACATTGATTCATTCCACTCTACCCTCTGTTGGAATCATTTCCTTTACACTGAAGTAGAGTTCATATTTCCATAGCATTTGTTAACCCATTCAATCCGTGAACGCATATGTGTCATTTTAGACTTGGGCTATAACCATAATATGTTTTATACTTGGGCTATTCAAAAATAGCAGATCTACAAGGGCATTTGTAAAACATTGTAAATACTGAAGAAATAAAAAAAGACCTCACAATTGTACGTAGTTACTTTACACCACTGACTGACTGACTGACTGATGGAGAAAGCAAATTAGGAGGCAGTGGAATCCATTAGACATGCATTAGCTCTCTCTCTCTCTCTCTCTCTCTCTCTCTCTCTCTCTCTCTCTCTCTCTCTCTCTCTCTCTCTCTCTCTCTGATGACATTTGGGGGGGGGGGGGGGGGTGATATGCTGGCTATGCAGTGTGTATTCAATTGTTTACAGGGTCGTTAGCTCTTTGCCATGTCGTGCAGTCTCTGTGCTCCCCCAACGCAATGTGGCGTTTAAGGCCTTATACGAGGAGCTGTGGTTATTGGGGGGGGGGGGGGATGGGTAGACGGGGGGGTTCAAAATCTCCCAAGTGGCCCGCGTTACTGGTGTACCACTATCATCAGCACCACATGGGGCTCGCCCGTAAATAAACCTTAACGCTGCCTCCTCGCTCGTGTCTCCTCATTTATTGCTCTTCGACTACGCCGATTCAGCGCATAGTAAAAGAGCTCCACGTTTCCGCCTTGTACTAAATAAATACATTCATTAGGCCTGGAAATTACTCGGGACAACACAGCATTTTTAACTGCTGCCGTTGTGGTTTCTCCCCCTCCTGATCGTATGTTATCGGTCACTAAGCATGTTGGATGTTTTTGCACAGTCTAGTCCTAGTGATTATCAAACCGTTTTAATTGCATTAGGCCAGTGTTTCTCCAATGGGGGGTACTAGTAGCCTTAGGGGGTACTTTGGTGTTCCTATAGGGGTAATCAGAACGTTTATTCATTTTCATATAATATATATTTTTTTCTTCTTCTTTTCCTTTCTTCCTGACATTGGTTGTGAATTGGTCATTAAACTGGGGAACCCTAGTATGGCTCCCTGGGGGTTCCAGGACCCCACTTTGAGAACCACTGAGGGGAAGGTATAGTACACATCGCCTTCCCTGTTAACTTTCTATCGCCCCTGTGTCAAACACGTGAACCCCCGTGTTGAGGACCAAGTGGTCTAGTCCACGTGGAGTACGTGTGGGAATGGGACACTTTTGTCATTCTCGCAGGGGAAATACAGGTTTTAGCTGATGATGAGGTTAGGGTTTAAGTGTATTTGCTCAGGGACACGTCGACATGTATTACTGGGGCGGGCCGGGAGCTGAACCGGTGACCTTTCTGATTACCAGACGGGCCTATCTCCACCACTAAAGCTACGGCCGTCCTGGTTCAAAACTAAACATGCGCGCACACACACACCCGCACACGCACACAGCACATTACGGTGCCAGGGCGAGGGAATTGTGTTTCTACAAAGTCATTTAACCCATTAAGACCTGAGGCCGCGTCTAAAAAAAATCTAAATCCTAACAATTTTTCGGAAAAAAATGTAGAAAAACATTTTTTCACGATTTTTCAAAAATAGCAGATCTACAAGCTCATAGCGCGGCACTCGGTGCCACGCTATGAGCTTGTAGATCTGCTATTTTTGAATAGCCAAAGACATCTAAAGTGACACAGATGCGTTCCAGGTATCAATGGGTTAAATGTTCTCCTAGCAGCCAGCTGCTAATAAACAGTGAAAAAGTATTTAACAAATAAACTAATCAGTGGAACGCTGAGAGAGAGAGAGAGAGAGAGAGAGAGCATGTTGTGGTTTGATCGATATTCCACAGACTAGTAAATTTCAAGGTTATCGCGTACAATAAAAATCTAAGTAAAAAAAAAAACATTACTGTCGGCCCCACAATTACAGGAGGTTCGAAATCTGGGCTGATTCTAACGTCTGGCACCTTGCAGAAAGTACAATGAAATAGATTGCCTATGGTTAAAAACCCTTGGCAGCCGTCCTAGCTGTGCGGAGTCGTGAAATGACTCCTGTTGCAAAAACATTGTGATGTGGCTGATTGAGGTGTCTGGTCCTTCATTATTGTCTTGCTGATAAGGCACAGACATCTGGCATTTATTTTTTTCAGTTATTTCAGCTTCGTTATCATCACCATTCCCCCCTCCCCGCCCGCCTGCCGTTTGCTTACTTTTTCCACTGGCGTTCAAACACACCTCCCCCCCATAGGCGGCTGCAGTTATGATTTGACCCAAAAAAAATTGCAACAAAAGGTTTCTCAATTGTTTATTGTAGTATCAGGTGTACTTAACATATCAAAAGTTTACCAAAATCGGACCACTAGAAAGGTCCGATTTTCAAAATGGCCACCGTCAGATCCTTAAAATACCATTACTCCTGTATTATTCACCCTAGACAAGTAATTTTGGTGCCTAACCCCAGGTTTTGTTGATCTTGGATCTAATTAGCATAATATAAATTATATTCAAGTGATTACAAGTATAGAATTATAAAAGAAATTGGTTATAAGCATGGTTATAAGCATATTTAACAATGTAATTGGACATTTCTCCCTTTTCTACGTGCCATAATGCCCAGGATTTGGTGAATTCATCACCTATACATGAATTCACTGTTGAAGCTTTCAGGAGATTTCTTTTGATAACAATAAGGAATAAATTCATTATTATTGGGTGGTACTGTGACATTTGTAAAAACATGGCTGTAACTCACAGACTGGGAATGTTACACAAATCTTGGAAGAAATTCCTTACAGAGAAGTTTCTTCACTATTTTGTTTGTAAAGGTGTCTGCCAAAAAATAAAATAATAATCCTAGTCCCCTAGGACTGTGGTCCCCCCCCCCCCCCCCCCCCCCCCCCCCCAGATGATTAGCTTAATATGCATCATTGTTTTCCCACTCAACAGTAAACAAACCAACATACAGTATAAGTGTATACAGTGTATCTGCACATTTCCAAAGTGACAACTTAATCACTCTTAAGACCTTTTTAATAGCAAATTGGCCAAATTCTCAAATATTACAGTGGAGAGAAATGGCCCCTTATGGGCCTGGAGAGGATATGCAAGACAGTACAGAGCTATCACAACATGTATCTAGTGTCTGCTGTCTTGGGTGTCTAGGCAGGGGTGGTGGAGGAGTGTGGTGCGTAGAGGGTTCAGATTTGCTTGTCACAGACATCTTCTTATTCCTGAGAGTAGTTGTGTGGGGTTTTTGTGCAAAATTCATTTCACATGTCTTTTATTTTGTGATTGGTACTGCTATAGCAATAACCTTGATCTTTTTTTCTGGATAATTTTAACATCAAGAAGGCATAGGAGACAGCCCATGACGCCCTGGGCTCCAATCTCCCATAGAATCCCGATCTAACCGACCTCCACGCTTTGTCCCTGCTGCTATCCAACAAACAAGCATTGCTTTCTGTATACACCTAATGGTTAGACTATTTTTTTTGTTCTGGAGAGAAAGGATACTCTGAGCCAGTCACTAAGTCACCGACTCTCCTGTGAGCCAGTCCGACATAGGGACACCCCTGTCTGCCTGACACACAGTCATGCACCACATGGTCTTACAACCACCACTATGGGGGGTCCCTCCTCACTAACTATGGCCACTCACGAGTGCCATAGGGCATAGGAGCCAGCATGGAGGTCCACTTGGGACCAGTGGGACTATCCAGTGAGCCAGGCGACGTAGGGACACTCCTCTCAGCCTAACGCATAAGCTTAATTTCTGCCTCCTCCTCACTCCGTCCTCCAGCGTGACTTAGAAATTGTTTGCATCCCAAATGCTAATTTGCTTTTGGACTTGCTGAGAACCAGGTGAGCGCAGGCTCCCTAAGCCACTTGGAGTGAAATATGGCAAGATACAAGTACTGTATATCTTTCATGTATCGTTTGCAGAACTGTCTTTGTTGAAATGCGTGGTGGCGTATAATTTCTCCTCCTCCACATGACAACCCTCCTAGCTCCGAAATAGTCCAGCAATCCAACTGTGTGACACGTCATAATTGCTGTCACTTAAAAATTACGCTCCTTGCCTCCTCACCTCCTGCCTCCGAGGCAGGGCTAAGGCGGGAGTGGAGGACTTGATGATGGACACTTGAATATTGGAATTTGGCTATCACGATGCATGACGTGGAGGTCTTAGAACTACCACCACAGGGGCCGACAAGCCCCATTCTCTTTAACTGCATATGAGCACTCGTCCTGAGCTCCCAAGTGCCCCACTATAGCTTTAACATGTCTGAGCCAACTGTTGGAGGTTTTGCACCTCGGACATGGGGGAGAGAAGCTCAGGGTCTCCTTGGCTCCTATAACTTTGCTCTTCTGTGCTCCAAGTGCCCAGGGAGCAATCCAGTGACCCCCACTCTCCATACTCCCCTCCACCCACCTGAGGGGAACCCTAGGCCCTCTAAACTCTACACCAGACCCCCTTTTACCTCCTCACACAACCCTACCCCGCATACTCCCCTCTGCCTAGGCCCCCAGTAGAGACATGGGTTTTGAGTGAAGAGCTCCTCCGTAGCCACCTCCACCCCTCTTTACTCACTCACACTGATTGCCTTCCTAATGTGTTAAAAAGTTCTTCAAAAATCTATTTATTGTTTTTCAAAATATTGTGTCTACAAGATGACACTTTGATTCACATTTGATCCACAGAGCTATCCAAAACCTTTCAATATTGCATGCAATACTATATCAACTGACAATATTCTCTTTCTCTGCCATGCACCTTCTGAATGACAAAATTGACAAAATTGAAAATTGTGACTTGTGTTTTAAGGATATCTTGAAGCCTTGTTCCAGTAAAAAAAGATATAACTAGTTTATTGCATAATTAGTTTAGTTCACTTGAAACGGGTGACCATTTCAGAGGGTTTTAATAGAGTCACAAACAAAATATTGGATTTCACAATTATCTAATTGTATCTCTGCAATTTGGACAATTCCAGTGGATTTCTAGGCCCCCAAAACATAGGGTAAGACACAAAAAGTACTTGTCTAGGATAAATAATGAAGGAGTTAGGTTATTTTAAAGATTTTTAGGCCATCTTGGACGCCATCTTGAAAATAACACCTTTCCAGTGCTCAAACTTTGGTAAACTTTGAGTATGTTATTAAGGACACCTAATACTGCAAGAAACAGTTGAAAAACGTTTTGTTGCAATTAGTTTTGGGTTAGGTGCTTTTTTTTCATAACTGCAGCCGCCTACCAGCCCAACAAGCTCTTGAGGAAGAGTGCCGTTTGATGCGTGTGTGATGTCGTGACATTGTGCGGCACACGCTGCGGACGAGATGTTTAGATGATTACAATTTCCAAACAAACGTTTTTTTCTGTATCTCTGTTAGTGTCAGTGGCTGGTATACAACACGTCCTGCTGAACTGAATCACATGCTGTTGTGGAAATGTCGATGTCGTGACAATCCAGTGATTACCGACCTTTTTCAATTTCAAGGACCCCCAGTTTGATATGCATATTATAGGCCACAGACACCCATTTGATATACGATAATACCTCTGGGACCCCAGTTTACACTGCAAAATCCAATAAGAATATGAAAATCAACAGTCGTATCTCAAATGTGTTTCCGCTCAAGCACTCCTGATGTACTAAGGCACTGTTTCCCAAACAGTGGGCCGGGACCCATCTTTGGGTCGCGGACCAAATTTTATGGGTCGTGAGTAAATATCTCCTTTTTTTCTCCGTTTCCTACATTGAAAAAAAAAAAAATATTTTAAAAGGTTTAAAGAAACTTTTCATCAATTAAAAATTATTCCAACATTATTTCAAAAGTATTTCATAAATAAAATTAAAACATCTAATAATTTCCATATTTATTTAATTGTTTCTTTTGTTTAAGTAGTGAAAATAGCAGATCTACAAGGTCGCGACGCATTTTGACTAGCTTCGGTCTCGGGCAAACGTTTTCTTTTGGGTCTTCCGTGAGTTAAAATGTTTGTGAACCACGGTACTTCGTAAAGTACATGCCACGGTGGAATGTGTCTATATGTCATGACAATGAATCAACCCACAACACACAATGAATTGTTGAATGTCCCCCCCCCCCCCCCCCGGGTGCATATTTATTTCTCAAGTTCCATTCAAACTTTTTAATCTCCACGAAGCCCTCAACATGATTTGTGTTGTTGAACTATTGAAGCGGCGCGCCGATGCCACGGCACTTTAAGTCCATTATCACATTTTTTACTGTCTCATTGGCATTCAGTGCCATGTGATCACTAGGCAGTGAGGTCAGACTCCTCTCTCCCACTTCATGAATATAAATCTAACCGCCGGAGTGATCGCATGACACGCATGAAGCACGGCCTGATGGAACAGGGTTGCCAGATCTGCTTCTTATAATTTCCCTGCGAGATTTTATTTGAAAATAGCCGATCTACAAGCTCACAACGCGTCGCATCGCGACGTGTTGTGAGCTTGTAGATCTGCTATTTTCAAGTAGCTGATGTATATGTTAAAGTGCTCGTGTGGCCCATAGTCGCTTCTTTTGGGCTGGTTTCCCTAGACCTGGTTGCTTGTTTCTCTCACATAATCTGGCAACACTGCTGATGGAACAGGTGCACACAGGTGTAAACCAGCAAGAGGGCTCTCTCTGTGTGTGTGTGTGTGTGTGTGTGTGTGTGTGTGTGTGTGTGTGTGTGTGTGTGTGTGTGTGTGTGTGTGTGTGTGTGTGTTAGGGCATTAACAGAATAATCGAATATTCGAATATTCGACTATCAAACCGACTATTCGACTATCAAACCACTATTCGATTATTCGATAAAAAAAATAAAAAAAAATAAAAAGTTTTTTGTTTTTTGTTTTTTTTTAGATTATTTTTTTTTTAGTGGCTTTTCTGCAGCAGACACGCAGCTGTGAGCTCTGGTGTGACGTCAACTCGCATTCCTTGAGTCCAGTCATCAATGTCATTGAAAAAAAAAAAAAAAAAAAAAACTTTTTATTTTTTCTATTTTTTATTTTTTTATTATTTTATTTTTTATAATCAAATCGATTAATCGAATATTCGAATACTTATAGGATACTAAAAATCAATATTCGTGAATGCCCTAGTGTGTGTGTGTGTGTGTGTGTGTGTGTGTGTGTGTGTGTGTGTGTGTGTGTGTGTGTGTGTGTGTGTGTGTGTGTGCTGTGCTTGTGTATAATAACCCACTAATATCTGAGGGGATTCTTTAAAAAATTCTAAATCCTAACAGTTTTTTGAAAAAAAATCTAAAAAAAAATGTTTCAAGATTTTTCTTGAAACCGAGTGCCACGCTATGAGCTTGTAGATCTGCTATTTTTGAATAGCCAAAGAAATCTAAAGTGACACAGATGCGTTCCAGGTCTTAATGGGATAAGCATGTCTCTTTGTATGAGTGAGTGTGTCGGTTTTTATCTTATGTTCAGGATTGCGAGTATTTCGCAGTGCAAGCGTGGCCAGTCATGGCCTGCTTTACAGCACATTTAGCAGGGAATAGAAAGAGAGGTAATCAACTATCCATTCAAGCGAAACTAACTCCGAAAGTGTTTAACTATACCAACGGGCGCGGTAACGACAATATAACGACTTTGCTTTGCACAATATACAGGTTCAGGTTTAGAGACACACACACACACACACACACACACACACACACACACACACACACACACACACACACACACACACACACACACACACACACACTAATGGAATTGCATTTTTTTCTTTTTAGACTGTGTTGAATTGATGAAAAAGATTTGTTCCATACTGTAGGAAGAGAATGAGCCCGGGCCCAGTGCCAGTCCTGCATATAGGCCTAATATACCAAACCAAACAAGTTGCTCTGTACAGTATGTCTCTCTCCTTATTAACCCATTAAATCCGGGAACGCATCTCTGTCATTATTAGATTTATTTGGCTGTTCAAAAATAGCAGATATACAAGCTCATAGCGCGTCACCGAGTGTTGCACTCTGAGCTTGTAGATCTGCTTTCCTTTAGAAAAAAGGAGAACATTATCAAGGTCCATACATTTCGAGATGTAGCCTCTCAGGACCCAAACATTGATGTACTGTAGTACCATAGGAGAGATAACAGGCAAACGTTGATCAAAAATAACAATTCTTCTACATTCTCTAATTGTGTAGCATTCTTGTAAACAAGTAATGCAGATATTTAACAATAATTTAACTCTTGACAGCGTAAAATGGAACCTTACGGGTCCATTTGGTTTCATTTTACGCTCTCAAGAGTTAAAGATCTAATAAGGGGTCCATTTGGTCACCAACTCTCCATCATTTAGCCGGGGACCACCTGGAACCCCCTCAAGGACCACTGGTGGTCCCCGGACCACTGGTTGAGAAGCACTGCTATAGAAGGATATGTGCTAAACAAAGTGACAGTACAATATATAGTAATGCTGACTGTTTAAGTTGGAGAACGTCCATATATATGAAAACATTGTATTGCTGAACCAGCCAAAAGAGAATAGTGCAGTAGAAATAGCCCTTTGGAACAGCCCTTGGAACAGTTGTTGAACGACAACAACAGGAGCTGTGAAAAGACCCCTGCCGCGAAGCCAACCCTCCAAATACAAGTAGATACATAAATAAATGATTTAGAACAGATTGGCATTCTCAAATATCTATTACACTGCCAATGCTTTTCAATGGGAACCGAGCGTTTTTTTGTTTTTGTTGCAGAAATGCGCGAATGGCAACAAAATGCTCCGTGCCCATTGAAAAGCATTGGCAGAATCTGCCACATAGGCAGAATAAAAGTTTGGTGTGACTGCACCCTTAGGCTGGTCTTAACCCATTGATACCTGGAACGCTTCTGTGTCACTTTAGATGTCTTTGGCTATTCAAAAATAGCAGATATACAAGCTCATAGCGCGGCACCGAGTGCCGCGCTATGAGCTTGTAGTTCTGCTATTTTTGAAAAATCGTAAAAAATATTTTTTTCCGATTTTTTTTTAGGATTTTGAAAATGTTTAGAAGCGGCCTCAGGTCTCAATGGGTTAAAAAAAAGAAGGAGTTACAGTATGTGAGATGACCGTAGGACCCCAATGGGAACAAAGCCATAGGCTTTCTTGGGTTTTAAATCCTCTTAGCAGACCTTGCATTGAACTGTACTTTCCTGTGCTTTTTTTTTTTGCAAACTGCTAATAAAGTATTCAATCAATCAGGCGACCACATACCTCTCTATGATGGCCTCCCTATGGCCTGCTGTCGCTCACGGAAGCACCAACACCACCCGACTACCTCTTCTGCAAAACAGCATATCAAACCTGTTATCACCTAATATACATCGTATTCGCTATATTCATCATGGAGTTATGTCTTTCTTAAAGGCATATTTATTAATACATCGCCCACTCCTTCAGACGGAAGAAGCCGGCGTCGGTTGCCCGCCAGGAGAGAGGTGACAGCCGGAGAGGATAAAAACAGACAGTCGGGCGTTCGTCTGTCAGCTTGTCTATAACAGGTTCGATGCATTTATAGGCGAGAGATATGCCACGCAGTCGCTCAATCTTAATCAATTTCATATCTACACCATCTAGTTCAAAACTAGATACTGCTATCAATATGCAGTACTTATATTGAAGTCCGTTTATGTCAATCGCGTGAAGCCTCCCTCCATCCCCAACCTCCTTTTTTAGTCTTCTTTGTTTCTTTCCCCAGAATAAAAGGTGCTATAGACCAAGGGTTCCCACATTTTTCAGTGCTGCAACCCCCCAAAATAATCATCTTTAAACGGGGGATCCCTCATGAAAAACTGCTACTGAATTACTACACAAAAGCTACTTGTGTAGTAGTGGCTGTATAGTCACCTGTAGCAATTGTGTAGTAAATCTGTAATTTATTCACTATTCACAATACATCAGTAGAGTTTCTTAGTGAAACAGTAGTGTTCCCAGTAGTAATCAAGCCGAGTAGTGAAAAAGCTGTTAGAACATTACTGCTTTACTACAAGGGCATTTAAATAGAGATTGTGTAGAGATTTTACTACTGGCTTGTGTAGTGAATATGCAGTAACTACTATACAGAATCACTACAAATATTTAAAAAAGTGATCAAGTAGAGTTTTTACTACCTGCTAGTGTAGTGCATGTGTAGTAACAACACTACAGAATCCACTACAGTAGCCGAGTAGTGAAAAAGTGAAAAAGCTGTTAAAACATTACTGCTTTACTACAAGGGCATTCAAATAGTGATTATGTAGAGTTTGTACTACTAGGTTGTGTAGTGAATGTGTAGTAAAAACACTATATAATACTCTACAGAAGCTGAGTAGTGAAAAAGCTGTTAAACATTACTGCTTTACTACAAGGGCATTTAAATTGTGATTATGTAGAGTTTTTACTACTTGATTGTGTAGTGAAGATATAGTAAAAACACGACAATCCTCTACAGAAGTCGAGTAGTGAAAAAGCTATTAAAACATTACTGCTTTACTACGAAGCCATGTAATTGATCAAGTAGAGTTCTTACTCTACTTGATCTGGTCTTTGCTGGTCAAATGGGTGGACTGCCCAGCAAAGACCAGCTTACCAGCTAGACTTAGCTGGTCAGATGGCTGGACACTGGACAGACCAGCAAAGACCAGCTCAGCAGCTGGTCAGGTTTGGTTAGATCAGTGGTTCTCAACATGTGGATCGGGACTCCCAGGGGGGTCCCCACATGATTTGGGGGTGGTCCCCAGATGACAGTGAAGTGACAATTTAAGGACCTTTAAGACCTTTTTAATACCTAAAAAAACAAAACACCATTACTCCATCAAAAGTAACAAACTATAATATAAAAATGGTCAAACATTGGCCAAATTGTCTAACAATAATAATAATATAAGAAAACATTTTGAAAATAGCATCTACAAGCTCACAACACCTTCCTTGCGAGGCGTTGTGAGCTTGAAGATCTGCTATTTTCACAATAGAGTCAAACTAAACGTAAATGCATCAACTCCTACATTCCAAGTGCTTATCAGGGTGGGGGGTCCCCAGCTCAAATATGATTATTTTGGGACGTCGCGGCCTGAAAGGGTTGAGAACCACAGGGTTAGATCACTGTTTCCCAAACAGTGGGTCGGGGCCCATTTGTGGGTCATGGACACATCACAAGGAAAGATTGCTTTGTTTGTTTCTTACAAAAATATATTACTATATTATTTCAAAACATTTCCCACCCAAAAATCGAAAATCTTCATCAATAAAAAAATAAAAAAATACAAAATCTAAGAATCATACATCATACCTGCCAATAGACTGTGAAGTTTTTCTTCTGTTACAATACTGTTACAATACCCCCCCCCCCCCCCCGTATATACAGTATACAGTAGGCCTATACAATATATTTTATTTTATTTTATTTTATTTTATTTTATTTTATTTTATTTTATTTTATATTTCTTGTCCTTTTCTTGTGATGTGACATAGATAATATATTTATTTTATCGCAATTGGCAAATAATATGCTAGTTTGATTCTAAATAACACTTTTTATTGCTATGGTTACCAAAATGAACAGATCTACAGATCTACATCTTGTCGCAATTCGATGCGTTGTGAGCTTGTACATCTATTCTTTTCTTTTTTTTTACAGAGAAGTGCATTATGGGCCCTGAGCAGTGTTGCCATATCTGCTTATTATAAGCGACTTTGGGCTTGTTTTTCTGTAAAGTTGCTTCAATTGCTTGTAAATATTAGTCTAAGATTTCACTTATTTTTGATAGTAGAAATAGCAGATCTACAAGTTCACAAAATGCATTGCAAATGCGACGCACTGTGAGCTTGTAGATCGGCTATTTTCAAATCTGCAAATGTCGCTTCTTTTGGGCTTAATTGTTTTCACAGACCTGGCTGCTTATTTCTCTCACAAAATCTGGCAACAATGTCTCAGCATGCTCGCGACTGCGCGGGGAGAATGAATGTTGTCTCGAGCCTGCAGCACTTCAATAGAAAGTTAGATAAATTGCGTTGCTTTGGATTCATCAAAAAGAATTATAAACCGGCTTCAGAGAAGATAAAAGGATGAAGAAGAAGCGGCGGACATTTTAGGTGAGTGTTGACACACAGAAATACTGTTTGTGTAGGCTTTTTAGCCTACTATTACTGTATTGATAATAAGTGCGTAGGCTGATGTTTTTGAAGTCAATGACCCAACTCTACACATTGTTTAGTTATTTAAATTGTCTTGATAACGGGATTATGACTAATTTATTAATTTAAAGAGAACTCTCAGCTGAGAAGCAGTATCTGCTCTTTGACAGTAAGTTCAAGTTATTTTAGCAATGCAGATTTTCAACAATAGTTCAACTCTTGAGAGCGTAAAATGAAACGTATCATTTTAGCATCTTAAGAGTTAAAAGGTATATAAGGGTCCATTAGTTTACCATAACCTTTCATTCACGGTACCCCTGAATTACATTTTTAGGATCTTGTATCATTTTACACTACGTAAATATCCCCATCTTTCCACAGCATGAAATGTCCATCAGTTTGCATCAGTACTGACTGCAAATAAATGTATACTTGACGTTCAACCACTTGAACCTTAGCATCCCTATTCTGGGGGAACATTCCCCAAAAAAGACGATTTACAAGCTCACAATGTGACGCGTTGTGAGCTTGTAGATCTCGTGATCTGGTGTAGATGTCATCAGGTATTTTCAGTGGCGTTCCCAGAAATTACATTTAGGGCAGGCGAGATTTTTTTCTCTACCTACCCCCCCCCCCCCCCCCTCTGAAGGGGCCGGGGGGGGGGGGGGGGGGTACTCGGGGAAAAAATCTCGGGGGAAACAAGTTAACAACGCAACACTGACTACAAAACTGAAAAACGTTAATAAAAACAATATGCAAGTATAATCAATCAATCAATTATTCAGCAGTGGTCTCTTCATGTTGTAGTTTAATGGTTCAAGCTGCTCTCATACTAGAGCCCCTTTTATGCCTGGTGAGTACAGGTGATGGCCCAGAGACCCCCACACCTGGCACTCCTGGCACCCCATAAGATAAAGGCAAACATTTGCATCACTATAGTATAGGCGACGTCGCTCTGCTGTTTGGATACGGTAGTGATTAGCTGCCTGCCCGCGTGAATGGACGAGTTCCGACGGCCACTATTCTCTTTGGATTTTTTTCACTGCCTGTTTTTCAGTCTTTTACTTTATTTTCTAGGGGAGGCTAGATTTTAGTTGGGCAGGCGGCCGCCTGCCCTGCCTCTATGGTGGGTACGCCACTGGGTATTTTACTGAGCATTTAGGATCTAAGGTTAAACTTACAGAAGTGATATATATTGTTGAATTCCAAATATTCAGAAATGATTCTGATTTAAATTACATGATTTGTTTTTGTACATCTTTACAGATCTCCCAGAACTTCTGAGCCGAGTTGAAGCTCTCTCGGGGGCTTTAGACACAGGGGTCACCCTGAGGCCCTGTCAAAATCAAGCTGCACAAAAAGAGGTAGTTGTTACACAATATTATATTTACTTATTCATTTCAAGAACCCCCAATTTGATAGAAAATGTCCTAATCTACGTGGTCTAAAGCCAGTATTAATTTGACTGTTTTTGCCACGTGCCACTTCTCAGCTATCCAGCTCTAACCTTAGACATTTGTCAGTGTTGTCGATAACTACTATAACTTCTACCACTTTTTTTGGTCACATGATTGGATACTGGATTCTGATTGACTTAAAAAAAAAGGTTGTGGGCTAACAACCCTCTGTTTTTTTCCCCGCCCACTTTTGTGTTGCAAGGAGACATTCTGATTGGCTTATAGCAGTCACATGGGCAAGCCTACCCTACCATGCTGAGTGTATTCTGAAACAATTAAGGATTGTAACTCAATAGCCTTGCATGTTTTCTTTCATTTATATGGTCGAAGTGGTAGAAAAGCAATTTACCACTCGAGGGTCGTGTGTTATGGTCTGATAAAGCCACTGTTTCTGGGTTGTTTTGCACTCGCATAACCCACTCTCTCTCGTGGTAAATAGCTTACTACTACTAGTAATATTCAATCATTTCTGAAGTTATTCTGTACACTGTTCTGTTTCTTTTTCAGACTGACATTGGAGGAGGGGTTCTTGTGCCAGAGCACTCCCTCCGGTACATCGACCACTCCAAGCACTCAGCCTTAACAAACTCCTGACCCTCCTGTTCAGCAGAACTGAACTAGCACAATGCAGCATCACAGGTAGGGGTGTGCTCAATGGTCTCAATGGTTCATTTATATAGTGCCTTTAATCCAAGGCGCTTTACAAATATTGCATTACATTTACCCATTCACACACGCATCCATACACCAATGGTGGAGGAAACCATGCAAGGCACCAACCTGCTCACTGGGAGCAACCAGGGGTTCAGAGTCTTGCTCAAGGACTCTTCGACACTAACTCTGGGGGAGCCCGGGATTGGTTTAATGCCTTTATTGATACGACAGCATACTGACAGGAAACTGGTAGAGAGAGAGACAAAGGTCGCCCGGATCGGGAGTCGAACCGGCGACATCAGAGACATTTGTGATATGCGCAGTAGGCCAGCGGGAGCCCACAAAATGACCTTTTCTATTGATTATTCATGCCACAGAGAATTGAGTTCAATAATATGTTCTTGTATTTGTCGCATGTCTAAAACAATAATTTGACTTCAATTCTGGATGGGGACTATGTAATTAATACACTTTAGTGGAAATTATCTATTAGCAGCATATATCTCATTCCTATACTGAGTCGGCCTGTGTGTATAATTAGTAATCATAATACAATTAATCATTGTATGCCAATCATAATGATGATCATCCTAAAATAATAGCAAAAGTAATTGTGATAATTATGGTTATCCTGATAATTAGCTGAAAATGGTGATACAATGTTTGTCCATATTGCCCACCCCTAATTACAGGAAAGAAGTGCAACATCCAGAAAGACGTTGCCACCCCGAAGCCCATGCTTGACCCGCGGAAGCTTCAAGCTGTTGTTGGTGAGATTTTAAATTATTGTTTCTTGCTTCATGACCTGAAATGTTAACATTTGACACAACTTTAGGTCGACAGACAAGGGTCTGTCGTGATGTCCCTCCCACCCGGAAGGATATAGAGACACAGGGCGAGAGCACACAGTAGGATGGTTTTAAAAATCTTTGGGATCATAATGACTCTACATTAGAGGCATATCTATTGGGGCTGTCGCATTAATCGCATACCGCAATATTTCTGTTTCAAACCGCAATGGGGAGATATACCACACAAACCACGGCTCACACGAAATGGTCACAAAGCATTACAAAAGCATACACAGCAATGAAGACTAAGTGAACATTAAAATACAGTAAAAACTCATCTCTGCTGTGCTATTTAAAAAGCAACACTGTAAAGCTTATTCATTGTAGGTTATTTATATATAGTAATTCAAGTGTAAAATTGCTGTTAACCACCTGAACTCCATATGGTTGAGCGAAGTCCCTCAGAGCTCTATACTAGTGTATGTTCTGTCTTATATTATTGTGGGGAAAGCTTTTTGCTGAAAATAGCCGCTTGGCAAGCTTACAGCGCTTGTACAAGCTTACAACGCTTTAAACACATTTGCCTTCCCCACAAAAAGGATGAGGTTAAAAAAGGGTGGGGTGGGCCATTGCAATTTTTGTCGCATACCGTACTTCTGAGACACTTAATCACACCACGGTTAAATTGTGTCATCGGGACAGCCCTAATATCTATGTCTTATGGATCATACCCTCGGAGCCCAAACAATCCTAACCTGACAAAGGTGGGTGTGTTCCAGCGGTTGTTATCTCTCCCATTGGTCATTGAATGGCACTACTGGACGATGATGGTTCAGCATTGCTCTAGTCTGTTACCCAGAATTCAATTTTAATCATTAATCTGTTTTCTCTCCCTCATACAGCCTACGTGATGGAGAAATGCGGCGTTCCCGAAAAGAAAGTTCTTAAGGTGGTGACAGCAAAGCTTAACTACGAGGACAAGGTAGGGAAGCCAAAACGTCCCAAGAAGACCGGTGGGCCAAAAAAGAAGACATCACAGAAGACTGACCCTTCACCTCCAAATATACGTAATGAAGTCTAGACCTTAGCTGAAAAAAAAAAAAAGATAATCAGATCTGGGCCACATCCAGATTGGAATCCAAACGGTATTAACATCACGTGACCATTAAAACCAATCGGATTCCAATCTGGATGTGGCCCATGATCTGATTCAGACTGAGCTTGGCTGCCACTGTAAATGGGGTCCCCGTTTTATTTTATTTTATATATGTATATGTATTGTTTTTATTTATATTGTTGTTCAAGGGCATGCATCTTGTGTTTTTTTTTGGTGTATTTTTGAGAAGCGGTCTTGCAACAGCTTCGGCAGTACAAATAAGGTTGAATTAACTTTGGAAATCAGTTTTTTACCCGTGATGGGATTTGTCCACTCAAAACCATCTTTAGCCAGTTTAGTACATTCAGCAATGTATGGAGCTAAGAAAGTTTCCATTTTTGGCTTACTCGGTCCAAACCAAAGGGCTGTCACCATTATATGTTGTTTCCGCAGTTTGGGCGGCAGCTCAATTAGTTGTGTTTGTAAAGGCCAAATAGAGTATTTGGACGAACGAAAAACTGGGACACCATCACAAGTCCAAATGACAGACAAAGAATCGTTATCAAGTTTCCCCTCAGAACAATTCTGTGTGTTAATTGTATTGATATTGTTTTTATTTATATTGTTGTTGTTCAAGGGCATGCCTTAGGCCCCATTTACACCGGTAATCAGATCTTGGCCACATCCAGATTGGAATCCGAACGGTATTAACATCACGTGACCATTAAAACCAATCGGATTCCAATCTGGATGTGGCCCAGATCTGAGTCAGACTGAATTTGGCCGCCACTGTAAATGGGGTCGCTGTCCTAGTGAAAGTGAGTGCCTGTCTGTGCTCAGGTTGAGTCAGACCTATTATTCACTCCAAACCTGATAAGAAATTAATGCACACTGGCTACAGTGCACCTTTTATTCCTCTTTTGTTAAACATACAGCCTGGATAATCTGATCAGATCTGCACCACATCCAGATTGGAATCCGAACGGTATTAACATCACGTGACCATTAAAACCAATCGGATTCCAATCTGGATGTGGCCCAGATCTGATTCAAACTGAACTTGGCTGCCACTGTAAATGGAGTCCAACTACAGCAATGAATGTACTGCCAGACAGATAATATATTTTGTATTGATATTTGTATTGTTATTGTTGTTATTGTTATATAAATGTTATATAATTGTTATAATTGATTGATTTCATGTCCCCTCGAATAACTGAACCTGAGCATGATTCTGAATTGATAAATGGTAATGTAACCAGTTTCATGATCAGAAATTGCTGATATGCAGTGGTCAAGTAATGAGTAGATGTTGTCATTACTTAATAGTAAGGCAGAAGTAATTGAATGACAATTGTGTAGAGCTTTAAAAGTGACCCAAAAGGGTTTAAGTAGTAACAAAAAGTAATTTGTTAGTGATCAGTAGTGATAAAACACTACATGAACACTACACACAAGGATGGAGTGACTCAATAGGGATTGTGAAGAGATACAGCGGTAAATGTGTAAGCATTCTGTAGACTTTCAGAAGTAATTCAAAAGGGTTTGTTTAATAGTAAGACAGAAGTAATTGAATGATAAGTCTGTAATGTTTTAAAAGGGATTCAAAAGGGTTTGTGTAGAAACAAAGTAATTCATTAGTGATCAGTAGTGATAGAACACTACATAACACTACACACAAAGATGGAGTGATTCAGTAGGGATTTTGAAGAGAAACAGGGGTAAATGTGTAAGCATTCTATAGAGTTTTAGAAGTAATTCAAAAGGGCTTGTTTAATAGTAAGACAGAAGTAATTGAATGATAATTCTGTAATGTTTTAAAAGTCATTCAAAAGCGTTTGTGTAGAAACAAAAAGTAATTCATTAGTGATCAGTAGTGATAGAACACTACATAACACTACACACAAACATGGAGTGATCCAGTAGGGATTGTTAAGAGAAACAGCGGTAAATGTGTAAGCATTCTGTAGAATTTTAGAGGTAATTCAAAAGGGTTTGTTTAAAAGTAAGACAGTAGTAACTGAATGATAATTGTGTAATGTTTAAAAAGTGAATCAAAAGGGTTTGTGTAGGAACACAAAGTAATTCATTAGTGATCAGTAGTGATAAAACACTACATGAATATTTTCCATAGGGATTGTGTAGAGCTGCAGCAGTAGATCTGTAAGCATTGTGTAGTAATTCAACAATGAATGTGTAGTGATTGTATAGTTCTTTCCAAAAAGCCTATAGTGAGGCTGAAGTAATTAAGTAGCAGCCAGGCAGTGATTTGAATAGTAATTATGTAGTAATTATCAGTAGTGATTAAGTACTGAAACGGGCCATTTCTCCACATTTTACTATTGAAATCACTACATAAATCACTACTAATCGCAATAGCAATTGAGTAATGAAATGGTAGTTTTTGTGTAGACATTTGGTAGTAGTTATGAGTAGTGATTCAATAGTGTTTTTTCACGAGGGAGAACTTCGATGGCTAAATTGAAGAGATATGGGGAACAGCTGTCTCCCTGCCTCACCCCTCTCATAAGATGGAAAGGCCGTGAGACCTCCCCATTAGTGACAATTGATGCCTCAGGATGGGCGTAAATTATATTGATCCAATCTAGTAAGTGATGAAACAAAACAAAAAATGAGCAGACACAAATTTGAACGGGAACACAAACTGATGATCTTTGTGGGGGTTCTCTGCTTCTATCTCCTGATTGGATAGAACTTATATCCCACCTGAAAAGTGTTTTTTCTGTATACTAGCTGGAGAGACACCTGTTACTGAGCAAACACTCTCTAGCAATGATTCTATTGTCAGAACATAGAGCTATAAAACATTTTGTTTCAACCAACTAATAGAGTTTAGATCTTTAAAGGGATAGTTCACCCCCAAAAATACTTTTTTTCCTATCGATTAGTCACCCCATGGAGACTTGAATTCATGGATATGCTTTAGTTTTTGTCTCATTCCTAAGCCAATAATTTGATGACCGGCAGCGGTTCCGGTAGGAGACACAAAGAGTCTCCTTTGTGTCTCCTACCGGAACCAATTAGTCACCCTTTGTGTCTCCTTTGTATCTCCTACCGGAACCGCTGCCTACCGGTCTGCTGGCTTAGGAATGTGACAAAAACAAAAAAAATATCCATGAATTCAAGTCTCCATGGGGTGACTAATTGATAGAAAAAGAAAAACAATTGGGTGAACTATTCCTTTAACTGTAACTGTAACTTTGAACAGTAACGGCGAAGGGTGTATAATGGAAACGAATGGAACCTTTTACAAGTCCATTTTGGTTCCGTTTGTACACTCTTCAGGAAAGAAATTATCAATGGGATCAGCAAAGAAGAACTGCGGCGGAAAAAAAATATTCACACTCTTGCAGTTTTTTTAAAAAATGAGACAGACACAGGGGCAGCATGGAGGAAATGGAGATGTAATCAAGAGGGTGAAATTACATCATTTTCTGGTACTGAACCGTACTGCCAGATGTTCTGTTCCCCATGTGTCATCCCTGTGTGTCATTAGGAGTGTGTGTCATCGGGCCGGGGGGGGCGGGGGGGGGGGATATTATATTATGGCTTTTCATAGGTGTTTGTGCTCTTAACCCTTTAAGACCGGGAACGCATCTTGTGTGTCATTTTAAGACTTCTTTGGCTATTCTGCTATTTTTGAAAAATAAAATGTGAACTTTTTTACAAATCTTTGAATATATATATTTTTTTAAAGCGAACATTTTTAACTCTGTTACAACTTCTGGGGGTCCGAGGCCAAATACATATCATTTTGGGGGTCCTTGACATGAAAAAGGTTTTAAGCACCACCGATATATAGTTTTTTTTCAGAAAACTGTTAGGATTTAGAAGACATTTGTAGAATACCCATGAAGCAAAGATAAACAAATGTTTGCTTTAAAAATATATATATATATATATTCAAAGATTTTCACAAAATGGCATGATTTTTCAAAAATAGCACATATACAAGCTCATAGCTGCCGCGCTATGAGCTTGTAGATCTGCTATTTTTGAATAGCCCAAAGAAATAAAAAAATGACACGGATACGTTCCCGGTCTTAATGGGTTAAAATAGCACTTGTAAGTGTTTTGTCTCTAGAAGGTCGAGAGCGGCTATTCGGTATGTACGCTAAAGCTGGTGACAGTGGATGTTTTGACAAAAACAACCACTGTTTACGGAAAACACGACGCAATCACAGCGTCACAGAGGTGGGTGGGGATGGGGGGGAGTTAAAAAAAAAGCCCCTTACAGGTTCCCCCCCCCCCCCACCACCTTATTTCGAGATTCAGTGGTGATTTTGTAAAAACACTGACAGACACACAAACACACAGCCTCGACCTTTCCTCCTCACCTCTCCATTTCTCTCTCTCCCTCTGTCTCTCACACACACACACACACACACACACACACACACACACACACACACACACACACACACACACACACACACACGCACAGGCACACACAGGCGCGCACGCACACAGACACACTCCCATCAGCAGTGTTTACGACACTGTGAATTACAACATAACTGTTATGGATCTTAGGCTCATTTCACTGGAATGCGGAGCGTATTGGCAAAGACCCCGGCCAGCCAGAGTAGAGAGAGAGAGAGAGAGAGAGAGAGAGAGAGAGAGAGAGAGAGAGAGAGAGAGAGACGAAGGAAGGAGAGGGACACACGCGGTCCAACTGAAACCCCATCTCTTAAACCCTTCAAAAATGCTTTTGTTTCGCGCAAACAAGCGGCCCCCGATTGCTCAACATAATACAGTAAAAAAAACAATAAAAAAAACACGAAAGCCAAAGAAGTGGGGGGAATATTGCAATTGCTTGGCGTCCGCCGGGGCAGTGTTGCCATATTTTGCGAGAGAAATAAGCGCAGCCCAAAAGAAGCCATTTAAGCACTTTAAACCTATTTGAAAATAGCAGACTTTTTGAACATTTTTTGGAAACATGAAAATGTTTGAAAACCACTCGTTAACCACTGGTTAACCCTAACCAAGTGAGCTTGTAGATCTGCTATTTTCAAACATTTAACCCTAACCCTGACACTTGAAAACCACTGGTTAACCCTAACCCTAACCAAGTGAGCTTGCAGATCTGCTATTTTCAAACATTTTGGTACTTTTACTTTTGGTACTTTAAGTACATTTTGATACCAATACTTTTGTACGTCTACTCAAGTACATTTTTTTAAATTCCTGACTTTTACTCGTAACAGCTTCTACATGGCCGTATCGATACTGCTTATAATAAGCAGACGTGGCAACGCTGCCGCTCAGCCAGGGGGCAGATGGGGGATGGCTTCAGCAGCCAGGTCACATGGAAGTGCTTTGCTTCGCACAGCGCCCGGCCCGTGAAGAGGACAGAACGGCACACTCAGCGGGATGCTGCAGCACCGGCTACCTGTTGACTCACTCTGATGACATCATCACCCGTGTGACTATTTCTGGTCACACATCAAAACAAGAGCCAGCAGCTATAGGAGAGAAAGGAGAGAGGGGGGGAGGGGTGGGTGGGGGGAGAAAGAGAGAGAGAGAGAGAGTGAGGGGGAGGGAGGGAGAGAGAGAGGGGGGGGGAGGAAAAGGGGGGAAAAGAGAAAGAGATACAGAAGAGAGGGGGGGAGACGAGAGAAAGGGATACGGGAGAGAGAGAGAGGGAGAGAGAGAGAGAGAGGGGGGGGGGGAAGGGAGAGGGATAAAGGGGGAAAAGAGAAAGAGATACAGAAGAGAGGGGGGAGACAAGAGAAAGGGATACGGGAGAGAGAGAGAGAGAGAAAAGCGAAAGGGAGACAGAAAGGGGGAGAAAGGGAGACAGAGAGATGGAGGTAGAGAGAGAGAGAGAGACGCAGCAGAGAGTCAGATTACCATTAGGTCATAGCCTGCCAGGCCCTCGGGGGGGAACGGGGAAGGAGAGCCGGGTCAGCAGAACCCGCACCTGCGTTGTGAGCGAAATGTGCTGGCGAGCAGGAAGACCGACTGACTGACTGACTGACTGACTGACTGACTGACTCCATCGCGGTGCCTCTAGAATAGAAGGAACTGGATCCCCCCCAGTCAGAGCAGCATCATCATCATCATCCTCATCGGGATCGGGATCATCATCACGGGAGATGTGAGATCAAAGACGGGGCACAGCATCGCTGAGGATGAGGGGTGTGGTTAACATACACCCACCATGCACCTGCTCCGACGTGTCCGCAAGCACATGTGCTGCTGCACAAGGAGACTTTGAAATGTTGTAACATCAATAATAACCTCCTCCTGGCTAGCTCGGCAAAATGACGCAGCATGTGCTTAACCACTTAAAAACCCCAGCATCGGTATTGTGGGGAAAGCTTCAGTTGAAAGTAGCAGATCGACAAGCTCACAACGCGACGCAGTCGATCGGCTATTTTCAACTGAAGCTTTCCCCACAATAACAGAAAACTGAAAAGACACCAGTATTGATCCCTGAGGGACTCCAGTTACCCATATGGGTTTTAAGTGGTTAATACATATATGTATATATTGCTAATACAATTAATAATACAATATACGTGTACTGTAGGTCTGCTATTTCTTACCTATGTTTGGCCTATGGTCCCCTGAGCACGGACATGTAAAAAGCCCCCCTTATCCCTGGCCTGCAGGGCCAACAGCACCATAATTCACCACTAGGGTGTTTTCAAATAAATAAACTGAGGGGATAATAACACTCACTTCAAAGATATCATGATGGTTTATTTCTCGTGACATCTTCCAATGAGTAAGCCCTTTGACTCTATACAACAAATACATGCAAAGTTAATAACTGTGACTAAACACAGATGCACTAGCTTAGGGGCCCCCTAAGCTCTTGGGCCCCTGGCCCTGTATGCCCAGTAGGCCCGTTCAGTCATCCAACCCGTGTACAGCATGTGCGTGCACTGCGTGCGTTCTTGACATAAGCCACATTGAGGGACAATTTCGGGGCCAATCGCACAAGTTGATTGGGAATACATGTTAACAGTAGGCTATTAGGCTCTGGACCCGATTTGAACCAGAAACTCATACAGTATGAAGATTTTTTCCGGTGCTTCCGGTTCAACTCTGCTGCCGAGCCAATCAAATGAAGCTATGGGAAAATGAAGTGGAACAGGAAACGGGGTAGGCCAGCTTCTGGAAACCTGGCACTAAAGTTATGCACAAAGCCTATTTGAACTAGGATAGGGTGAGGGCTCATGGAATTAATCTAAGGCAGTGATTATCAACCTTTTTTCATTTCAAAGACCCTCAGTTTGGTAGGCTTCAGAGGCCACAGACCTCCAGCTGACATGACTTTTTGAAGGACCCTTGGGGGTCCCTGGACCCCATGTTGAGAACCAGTGATCTAAGGCCATGCCTCAAAAACAAACAGTGTGTGTGTGTGTGTGTGTGTGTGTGTGTGTGTGTGTGTGTGTGTGTGTGTGTGTGTGTGTGTGTGTGTGTGTGTGTGTGTGTGTGTGTGTGTGTGTGTGTGTGTGTGTGTGTGTGTGTGTTGGACTGGAAAGGATCAAAAACCAGTGCTCCCAGTTTGCAGGCGGCTGAGTCAGCCATGGCTGTTCATCTCATCAGAAATGCCTGTCAGCGCTACTGATGTGGTCACACACACACACACACACACACACACACACACACACACACACACACACACACACACACACACACACACACACACACACACACACACACACACACACACACACACACACACACACACACACACACACACACACACACACACCAGCCTGCATCAGGCCACGCCAAGCCAAGCCCCTGCCATACCCGACCAGAACAAACCAAACCAAACCAAAGACCAACTCAGCTCAGAGAATTAAAAACACAACACACACACACACACACACACACACACACACACACACACACACACACACACACACACACACACACACACACACACACACACACACACACACACACAGCTGCTTCCCGCCAGCCAACCTGCACACCAGTATGTATGAGCTCATGAAATCAAAGACCTCAATTAAGGGAAGTCAGCAGCGCAGCGTCTTTCCAGGCAGAGTTTAGGAGAAAAGTCCAGGAAACATTCACTGTACCTGGACGGCCACACCGTGGCCTTACTGGAAGAAAAAAAAACCTGGAATGTACATTATGGAATATTAACCACATGAACCCTAGCGTACCCTTTCCTGGGCATGTCGCAATAGGCGAACGTTCCGCGAAAATAGGGGAATATTCTGCAAACGTTATTCTGCCGATCTGCAATCTTGTAGAGCGGGGTATTTTGAGGGAAGAGATTTGGTGTAGAGGGGGGAAAAAGGAGGGGACCAAGTATGGACCCGTGAGGGACCCCGGTCACCTAAGTATCTAGGGTTTAAGGGGTTTAATATATGTTTGAGAAGCACTGGTTTAAACAACATTAGGAAACAAGCCCAAATAAGCAACTACACTTTAGAAACAAGCCCAAAAAAACGCAACCTGCAACGGGTGCATTTCCCCTTTCCGACATGTCGCCTTTCCGACGTTGACGAACCCTATACCTAACCCTAACCTTAACCGCACGCGGAAGCCACTAGTCGGAGTGGTGAGATGTCGGAATGGAAGGAGCACCTCACCTGCAACTATATACCAATATTTACAAGCAACTTTACAGAAAGACAAACCCAAAGTCGCTTATAATAAGCAGACATGGCAACACTGCTTAAACAAGTCGACTTGTTTGTTTTAGAGAGAGAGAGAGAGAGAGAGAGAAATAAGAGAATTATTTAATGTCAATCATTAGCGCCATGTCTCAGTCATGTCACGGGAACCTTGCACGTTTTCGTGAGACGTCGGTGAAAATGAATTGGAATAAAAACTTAAAAAATGTTATGTATCTATCGGGTCTTGATTGCATCCTGGTGAAACATCTTGCAGTGTGTGATCGCTTATCGGCGATCAATCGTATAGTGTGAAAACCACAACGATATATGACAGCCAATTTCAAGAAAGAGGCTTGTGTAGTGTGAAATGCTTAACGATCAGATGACCCCC
Organism: Gymnoscopelus microlampas; assembly: GCF_963454915.1. Classification (NCBI taxonomy): domain Eukaryota; kingdom Metazoa; phylum Chordata; class Actinopteri; order Myctophiformes; family Myctophidae; genus Gymnoscopelus; species Gymnoscopelus microlampas. The sequence goes on along the minus strand of NC_139961.1, from coordinate 24,895,509 downwards.
CCGACCACTTTAAAAGTCGTACAGTGTGTACCTGCCCTAAGGCAGTGAGGAACAACAGACAGTGTACAGCAAAATTCCGTTCCATTTGGTTACATTTGTTACACACTCTGATTTAAATGAACACCATGGACTTCACTGTGTAATACAGGGGTCTTCAACGAATTTCAGGCCAAGGACCCCCTAGCTGAGAGCAAGATGAAGCAGGGACCCCCTCTATATTGCATAAAATTGTGTTTCAGTTTAAAGACCCCCCTGTAGTAACTCTGAGGACCCCCTAAGGGGTCCCGGACCCCCGGTTGAAGACCCCTGGTGTATTAGACAAACACACACACGTAAAAAAACAAAAAAAACATCTGATAGACACATTCATTCCCACAATCGTGTCAGGTCAGAGCTCCATTGTTACCCTGTAATAACCTTGGACTTTTTGCATAACAATGAATGAGTGTGTGCCCTGGCAATGTAAACAACACACCCGCTGTGTGAGTAAAAGGTGACTTTTCTCTCTACTCTGCATTGGCCGATATGACTGTTCCGGCCCGATGAATCACCCCCGTGTGCCATGCCACGGCCATTCGTCAAACTGCCGCTGGATGAGGATCTATTTTCAGACGAGCACGCGAGTCAGTCAGTCAGTCAGTCAGTCAGTCAGTGAGGCGGCCATATTATATTATATTAGCGTCTCGGTAGCACGGAGCGTTCAGTGTTCATATGGTCCTAATCTAGAGGCTGGATGAGTCTCTTTTCAACTGCACACCCACTCATACTGTCCCCCATAATTAACCCCCCACGCTCTCTCTCTCTCTCTCACAAACACACACACATATACACATTTGTATTACTATACTTGTGAGAGCATAAAGATTTTGGGACAGCACTGAAAATAGCTGAAAAAAATAGCAGATCTGAAAGATCGTAGATTGGCAATTTTTCGGTGTGTGACATCACCGCACGACTAGTATAAAGTATAAAATAGGGATTAACTAACGCCAACCACCTAACCTCGAAATGTCCTAACCCTGACCTGAATCTTTTTTTCTAATCCTAAACCGATCTCTAAAACTCATTTTTTAACCATACAGTAAAACAACATTTTTTTTCTTGTGAGGGCCATCACAACGTCTATTTCTCAAGTTCTATTATACTTGTGGGGACATCCAGCCCTCACAAATATAGTCATACACACACACACAATGTACAAACCAGATTGTCCGCCATATGATGACCGTATGTGTTTATATATTTGCGGCGTAATTATCAGCAGTGGAAATCAGCTGCCGTTCAGTCACACACACACACATGCATATATCAGCACACACTCCCACACCCCCGCAAACCCCCCCCTCCCCCCCCCAACCCACACAGCCGGGGGGCTGTGAGCGCTTTGCTGTGTGAAACGCTTTGAGTTGGCATTCTTTATGCCAGTAGTGGTCAAAGAGCCCAACCCCAAACTCAGACTTCTACCCTGCACCTGCCAGTGAGCCTACCCCCCCTACCCCCCCCCCCTCAAACCAAACCACAAGAGCACCAGGGGCAACCAAACACAACACAGATTGAGGTACTGGGAGCAACACTGTGTGTGTGTGTGTGTGTGTGTGTGTGTGTGTGTGTGTGTGTGTGTGTGTGTGTGTGTGTGTGTGTGTGTGTGTGTGTGTGTGTGTGTGTGTGTGTGTGTTACTGTATGTGTGTGTGACAATATTAGGGCCACGGCCAAATGTCCCCCACGAGTGTAATAGAATTTGAGAAATAGGCTATGAACGTATAGCAACACTGAAACTCTCATTGGTCGTGTCATGAGTAAATGAGCCAATGAGCTGCTTAGAGCATTCTCAGACACCAGAATCAGACCAGTGCTGCCAAGTCCGCTTATTTATCGCAACGTTTGGACAAGATTTGGCTTGTTCTTGGCTTGTTTTTGGAGGTCGGTTGGCTTATTTCTCTCACGAGACTTGGCGACACTGAGTCCGACTCGCACAGCTCACACTCTCACAGACAGTCACACGGCAACGAGACGGGACGACACATAAATCGCCCTGTCACTATAGGCGCTCATAGTCCGGTGATTTCGGTTAGGCCAGGTATAGGAGGAGAAGAGGAAGGCCAAAGAGGAGGTTTAAGAATGTGGTGAGAGAGGACATGCAGGTGACAGGAGTCACAGAGGAGACGCCAGAAAAAAAAGATCCAAGATGGAAGCAGACGATCCGCTGTGGCGACCCCCGAAGGGAATTAGCCGGAAGAAGAAGACACAGAGATCCTCAAAGACAGCACTGACTGCAATTGCGTGGTCTAGCGTTTCATAAGCAATAGGCTCTATGCACAGCAGCCATATTGGAAAGAAATTGGGCCTCTTCTTACTTCCTTCACAGGTGTTACCAATGATACTAATGAAGGCTCTGTTCCATTCTGGTCAGGGTGCTGATATTGTGCATGTTGGCTCACTAGAAACACTCCATTTTGGTTCCTAAATGGCCCCTTATGGTGGGTGTGTAACTCTGAGAGTGTACAAATGGAACCAAATGGACCCTTACGGGTCCATTTGCTTCCATTTGTACACTCTCAGAGTTATGGGGGTCCTTGAAAGTAAGATAACCACTATGCCACACTAAATAAAACAGAGCCTTAATTTATCATTGGTAACACCTGTGAAGGAAGTAAGGAAGGGGCCCAATTCATTCCCAATATGGCTGCTGTGCATAGAGCCAATTAGCACAATACGTAAGATGATGATGTTTTGGGTGGGCCATACAGCACATATGCCCGTTCTAACTGACAGTCCATGATAACTAAACACAGGCAATCTACAAGCTTGTAGGTCGGCCTATTTTCTGTTGCATGACAGGTTTTCATAGAGGACAAGCTGCTGGCTTCTATGGAATCCAAAATGACTGAATCAGTCATGGTGACTGAGAACTTTCATCCATGCAATTGCCGTCATCACTCGCACACGCGCACGCACGCACGCGCACACACACACACACACACACACACACACACACACACACACACACACACACACACACACACACACACAGAGTGTACGACACCACCAGCAGAGCGGGAACATGGAGCAGAAATACATTGTGTAACAGGACAGACTGGCAGTGTCCTGGTTGTGATGGAGAGCAGAGGGGTGGGGGTGAGGGGGGGGGGGGGTCCTGTATCATATCATATCTGTCTGCCTGGCAGTGTTCTGTACTGCTGCTGGAACAGAGGAGGGGGTGGGCAACAGAACAAGATCTCTCCATTCTGTGGTTAACATCAGTGCTGTACTGTACGTGTTACACTTCTAAAGACAAGGATGTGTCGATAGGAACATTGTGACCCTAGCAAGATGGTGAGGAGAAGGAGAGAGAGAGAGAGAGAGAGAGAGAGAGAGAGAGAGACACACTGTGACATGCACGGTGAGAAGAGCTATGTGCGCACAGTAAATGCGGCCTTTTCCATTAGAAATGACTACTATACTCTACTTACAGACACATGGTCCACATGGAGGAGGAACTGAAATAGAGACATAGAGAGAGAGAAGAGACAGAGGAGAAAAGGACAGATACAGCGAGAGAAGGTTTAGATGTATTTATTTGTTTTCACAACGCATACAGTTCAATGACACATTTCCCAAGGAAAGAGACATGAGACAGAGGAGGAGGAGACAGAGAGAGAGAGAGAGAGAGAGAGAGAGAGAGAGAGAGAGAGAGAGAGAGAGAGAGAGAGAGAGAGAGAGAGGATAATGGAAAGAGAGGAGAGAACGACACTTTGACACTTTTGCTTTGGCAATGAAAAAACGTATGTTTTCACATGCCAATAAAGCTCCTTTGAATTGAATTGAGAGAGGGGAGAGATAGAAATAGAAAGAGAGACAGAGAGAGAGAGAGAGAGAGAGAGAGCGAGAGAGAGAGAGAGACAAACAGACAGACAGACAGACAGACAGACAGACAGACAGACAGACAGACAGACAGACAGACAGACAGACAGACAGACAGACAAGAGAGCATGGGACAGAAACTCGAGGACAGACATTATTGCGAAAAGGTCTTTGATGTTAGCTACACACTACAGCATTAACCACTTAAACCCCATATGGGTAACCGGAGTCCCTCAGGGCTCAATACTATAGTGTCCTTTCTGTTTTTCCGTTATAATTGTCGGGAAAGCTTCCGCTGAAAATAGCCGATCGACAAGCTCACAATGCGACGCAAAACGCGCCGCGTTGCGAGCTTGTCGATCTGCTATTTCCAGCGGACACTTTCCCCCCACGATACCGACGGTGGGGTTTCGGTGGTTAACTCCATCCGAGGTCTTCCTCCACACGCAGCCTGTCACCTGCTCCCCTCCCCCTCCCCTCTCTGTCAATCCCCATGCCTGTTCCCAAGTCTCCCACCCTCCTCAATTCCCTCTCTTCCTCTCCCCCCAATGCTTCTCATCACATCTAATTGCCTCCCCATTCCCTCTAACCTGGCCCCAGTCTCCCTCACAACTCTCCACATCTACCACAGGTCTCTGTAGACCCACACTATAGCAGATCCACGTGGACCCCCCCACCCACCCACCATGTGAAAGCTCAGGTCCGCTGGATCTGAAGGAGGTCCCCCGTGCACCACCGGGGCTACTACTACTGGTGGTGGAGGTACCATGCTGCTGAGAGAAAGGAGAGAGGGTCCCTAGGACATGGGGCAAGTCCTGGAGGACCACCTCGCGTTTGGATTTACTGTGTCCTATTATGCTGGGCGCAGAGGAGGGCGTGTGTGCGTGTGCGTGTGCGTGTGTGTGTGTGTGTGTGTGTGTGTGTGTGTGTGTGTGTGTGTGAGAGAGAGCGTATTACTGGACTTGTTAGGGCCAAGTATATAGTAGAATTTGACAAGAGAAATGGTTGTTTTATAAATTACCCCCAAAAAAATGCTTACAATTAGGAAAAGATTCAAATTGGGGTTAGGGTCAGGATTAGGCATTTAGAGCCTAGGTTTAGGAGTTATGCCTGATATATACTTTACTTTAAAGTCTACTTTACTTTTACCAAAAATAGCAGATCTACAAGTTCACACAACGCGGAGATTCTTTTTTTGTGTCATCGCATTCCGAAGCCAATAATTTGATGAGTCTCCTCCGGTAGGAGACTTGCAGAGTTATTTTTGGTTGAAAAAAAAGAAGGCATTTTTCATGGCATTCATAAAATTTGCATTCTAAAATGACGACGTCCTCACAAGCATAGTATAACACAAGCGTGTGCGTGCGTGTGTGTGTGTTTTTAACTGCTGGGGGGGGATAGGGGGGTATAATGGCTGGCAGTCAGGGTGGAATAGTATTCCGATCATTATTCTGATTGCTATTCCCACAGCTTACCTCCCATGATGTAGTATGTTGATCAGTTGGCAGCAGAGTGGGATTCGGGGTGTGTGTGTGGGGGGGGGGGGGGGGGGGGGGGGGTTGGTAGTACTGAGATGGAGGTGGATGAGGGGCTCTAGCTTTGTAGGAAGGAGGAA
>NC_139961.1:24862532-24885032 GCF_963454915.1 Gymnoscopelus microlampas | reverse complement strand
CTTATCTGTATTGGCGACACTTTTGGCACAGAACCACACTATTACTCTCTCTCTCTCTCTCTCTCTCGCACACACAAACACACCGTTCTCTCTCTCTCTGTGTGTGTGTGTGTGTGTGTGTGTGTGTGTGACGTGTGTGTGTGTGTGTGTGTGTGTGTGTGTGTGTGTGTGTGTGTGTGTGTGTGTGTGCGCGCGTGCTCTCCCTGTGGCTCTGTTACACTGCCTCCAGTAGGCAGGACACCATAACTCCATCACCTCCCCGTCTATCGACTCCCCCTCCAGGGGCGGGTAAGGGGGGGTCGGGGGTGGGTGGGGCGTAAAGGGGGAGGGGGGAGGATCAATACTGGAATGATGGCCCCCCTATGTCTTGCCCATCCATCCGCTGGGCCATTGAGCGCATGTTAATGTTATGAATTATCGAGAGAACAGTTACTATTGATTGGCCGGGGGATTATTGGTGGGCTGGATGGCAAGAGGGGAGGGGCTGAGGGCTGAGGAGGCTGGGTGGAAGAAATGACAGGCCGGAGGGGAGGGGAGGGGAGGGGAGGGGGGAGGGGGGGTGCACGGGGATGGAGGACAGGTCAAAATCCTTCCAGCAAAGGTTTAAGTATCTACTAAGACTCCTGACCCCTAAACGCCCTAGGTCAGAGGTGAGCAGGAGGGCAAGGTTGACTGCTCCATGTCTGACTCTTCCTTCCTATGCACACACGTACAAGCACACACACACACACACACACACACACACACACACACACACACACACACACACACACACACACACACACACACACACACACACACACACACACACACACACACACACACACACACACCCAGACGAGACTGTTTCACACCTTTTTTTTTCACTCATCCTCATACACTGTAAAAATCCTCAGTGTTAAAGGGATAGTTCACCCAAAGAATTACTTGTTTTCAATTACTCATCCCATGGAGACTTTTCTTGTTTTTGTGGCATTCCTAAGCCAATAATTTGATGACGAGCAGACACAAAGGAGACTCTTTGTGTCTGCTACCGGAACCCACTGCTCGTCATCAAATCATTGGCTTAGGAATGCCACAAAAACAAAAAACTATCCATGAATTCAAGTCTCCATTGGGTGACTAATCGATAGAAAAAGTCATTTTGGGGGTGAACTATCACTTTAAGTTAACTGTGACCAAAATGGACCCATATAAGGACACATAACTGTGCTAACAACAATAATACTACTGGATGTGATAAATTGTGAATGAATCAATTAAGAATATAAGGCCAAGCTCATATGTCCAAAACTGTTACTTTTCAGGATTCAAATTCAAAAGCAGCGAAAGCAGCAGATCCACAAGCTCAGAACGCGTCACTTCGTGCCCCGCAAACGCGCTTTGCGCGTGCGACCCCCGTACTTACGCCCCCCCCCCCCCCCCCCCCCCCTCACCGTTGTCGGCTAGCGCCAGGCCTGGGTACAGCAGGTTTCCAAACCTCTCTTTCTTTCTTTCTTTCTTTCCTTCTCTCTGACCATAATCTCTCCCCTCCTCCTCACCAGACAGCTTCAGTTTGCGTATAGCAGATGGGAGCTCGCTGGGTCTCTTTACATTACCATGCATTAGTCAGATATGAGACGCAGATATGAGACAGCACGATTATTTGTCTTCAGGGCAGGACTCACAGTCAGAGCTTTGGAGAAATGGACAGGTTGTCCTCTCTCTCTCTCTCTCTCTCTTATTCATTAGCCGTAGCGTTCTCTCTCTCTCTCTCTCTCTCTCTATTCATTAGCCGTGGCGTTCTCTCTCTCTCTCTCTCTCTTTCTCTCTCTCCACCTCCCTCCCATCTCTCTGTTTTCATTTGATGGGAGTGTGACGAGGGGGAGGTGAACGGGGGGGGGGGGGGGGGGGGGGGTGGATTAAAGCCAGTACACCTGATACTCTCAAAACACAGACCACCACCACCCCTCCGGTGGGTGGTGGTGGTCACACACACACACACACACACACACACACACACACACACACACACACACACACACACACACACACACACACACACACACACACACACACACACACACACACACACACACACACACACACACACACCGCGCAGTCCCTCGCACACACACACAAAATTACAATCTCCAGTTTGTATGGCTTGGATTGGTTCTGAATTCCCACAGAGCCCCGGGGACTAGAGAAAGGACTTTCCCAGGCAAACCTGAAGCTTATTCAGCTCAGGAAATTTCTGCCGACTGGGGAGGAGAGGGAGGGGAGGGGAGGGGAGGGGGGGACACTCACTCCAGGTCTGGGAAGAGGAAAACATGGAATGTGTCATGATTGTTATTCCACAGCTGGTCATCAAGCCATTTTGAAAGGTACAGTACGGTATAGAATGTCACATTGTGTATTAACTTTCATTCTCATTTAATATATAAAAAAAAGTGTGAAACCGCATCAATCTGTTCCATTTTCTTTTCATCGCACCGAAAAAAAAACATGTTTTTTCTTTGCGGTTTTATTGTGATGTCCAACTCTTTTTTCACAAGTCACTAAAATCTTAAAAGTTGTCGGACCGTGCGTGATAACATTATTCCCTCCCCGGGTGTTAAAGGGAAATCCATTGTGGTTTTGGAAAAGTAACAGTATTATTAGGATGATTTACAGGTAAAGTACAACTTATCAGGGCTGCAGCTCTTTCTCTGCATGTGGCAAAAACACCATAATAACTGCCACGTATGATGTATCGTAGCATTCGGCCCATTCAACAGGCCAGAGTACAACAGGAAACATCTTGCCCCGCCAACAGCTCTTTATTGTATCATGGAATTAATCCATCCTTAAAAAAAAAAAAAAAAAAGGGACAATCACTCAAGGTACCTATAGAGAGAGGTGACTGCATGCTTCTTGGCAAAACAAACATTTTGGCAGGTTCGTTTGCCAAGTTTGCCCCCGAAAGGTCTTCGCACACCGGACGAGTCGGGATGAATAAATGATACGAAAAAAATGCCCCTAATGATGCCTTTATTCACCATGAGAAATCAATCTCGTTCTGAATAAAGATTCCGTCGCTTTATCGCCACGTAATGTTTGCTTTATGAGTGGATGTACTCATGAAACAAACAACAGGTGTAAAAAGTGTACAAAGTATTAAATTATCTCTCATATGTGCAAAACGGTTACTTTTCAGGATTCTAATTCAAAAATAGCGAAAGAAGCAGATCCACAAGCTCGAATATGATCAAGTGGGGCGTTCATTTCCAAAAAAAAACACAAAAAGTTAAAATATGGAGATGGGAGGTTTCTGCCAGACAGCAACAATATATTTGGGCCGATTAATTGCACACACACAAAAACGCTTCCAGTGTATAAGGACCTTTCTACATCATGGTCTCAAAATACTACGACTGGGCTGAGTTTCCATTGCAGCAGCAGCAGCTAGCCAGGGCAGAATGTCTTCAGAATCACTTCCTTACGTTTCCTGTTTCATATTTTTGTTTCTATTTCGGTCAATTTGAAACTGAATCCGTTCAAGGCCAAGCCCCACGGAGGTTGTGAGAACGTGCACTATCCACCACCGCTTACACTAAAGTTGAAGTTGGAAGTTCCTGTCTGTGCTTTTAGCCGTAACAGAAAAACAAAGTGCAGCGTTTCTCATGGTAACACTTTTGTTTATGGGTTTGCAACGAAGGGCCTTTCAATTTCGAGTTGATCTCTCTCTCACCCTCTCTTCTTTCTTTGCTGCTGAGGAACAGAAAGGTTCACTTCTTGTACGTCAAGACATTCGTCACTTATTTGGTCTTCGAAAGGGAAGATAATGTCTTAATGTGAAACCGATGGCAGCAGCGTCCCGACTTCCCCTCGTTCTTGCCGGTTCACGTGACTCACCGCCTATAGGGTCGAGTGTCTCACAGCCTTCGTTCAACAAAAGGCAAAGACCACGGTTCACCTCTTCACTCCCTGCTTCCAGCAAGTCGCCATTGAGGCCCATTAACCCATTACGACCGGGAAAGAATCGGTCATTTTTAGATTTCTTTGGGCTATTCAGAAATAGCAGCTATACGAGCTCATAGTGCGGCATTCGTTATGAGCTTGTAGATCTGCTATTTTTGAAGATAAGAAGGAAAAAAAAGGAAATCTGTGCAAATCTTTGAATACATATATACAGTACATGTTTAACTCAAATCTTTGCTTCTGGGGGTCCCTGGAACAAAATATTTTGAGATGGGGGGGTCCGCGAACAAATACATATCATTTTCGGGGTCCTTGACATGAAAAAAGTTAAAGAACCACTGATATATATAACAACATACGTTTTTGGAACCCCCAGAAGCAAAGATTTGAGTTAAAGGAGACACACCATGAATTAAAAAAAATAAATTGATATTTAATATCATATGGTGTATGTCCCTCAAACCATTTTCAAAAGGTTTGAGCCTAAATCAACACTCAGATATACTCATCCCAAGTCAATTCTCTCAGGCTTATAAAGCACTTTCAGCTGCAATACCAAAACGTCCTGTTGGGCAGAGGGGTGCTGTACTGCGGTACTGAGCAATTATGTCTGTCAAAATACATGGGCAGAAAGTTTCGTAATGTAAGCAAACTTGCCATTCTGAGATGGCCTGTTTAGACACGCCCATTCTGAAAATCTCTGAAATGAGAATGAATGACTGAATGTTAAAAAAAAAAAAAATTGGGGTACAAGAGACACTGGGGAGCCCGAAAAATACAAAAAAAATTAAAAAAAGTGAAATTCATGGTGTGTCTCCTTTAAAAATGTTCGCTTTAAAAATAGTTTTTTTTTAGAATAGCAGATCTACAAGCTCGTAGCGCAGCACTCGGTGCCGCACTATGAGCTATTTTTGAATAGCCCAAAGTATAAAATACTGGTTACAGCTAAGAATCTAGAATGACACAGATGCGTTTCGGATTGAATGGGTTAAGAGAGGGTTTGAGTCATCTGTGTTTAACCTGCAGCTGCATATACTGTAACCCTATCAACGAGGGTGACAAAAGTGACGCATTTCCAACTGAATAAACATCAACCTGGGTCGTACATCGACACTTTTTTTCAGTTGAAAATACGTTGCCCCACTTTTCAGGATTCACATTTGTTAAATAGCTAAAGTAGCAGATGTAAAAGCTCAGAACGTTTCGAGCCTGCAGATATGCTACTTTTCACGCTTTTGTGTGACGCTGTAGTATGATCAAGTAGGGCGTTAATTTACGGGGGAAAAAACGAAAAGTTAGAATATGCAGATAGGTTTCTTCCCAACAGCGACGATATATATATAATATTTCCTGTTGTTCCTCCAAAGAATTCCAAGTGGCCTTGGCCCAGAACCAACGTGTGCCATCATCACACTACCATACAGCATTGGTTCTCAAACTAACGGGTCCATTTGGTTCCATTTGTACACTCTCAGAGTTAAATCAACATTGATTTTACAATATAAATTGAGGTCCCAGAGATAGAACTGCCATTAAATGGGGGTCCGTATAGCCCTAATGCATGTCAAACTGGGGGTCCTTTAAATTAAAATGGTTGAGAATCACTGCTAGAGCCGTAAAAATCTTCTCTTATGGGGGATCCCTGGAATATCTTTTCAAATGGGGGTCAGCGGGCTTATAAGTGTCAATTTGGGGGTCCTTGACATGAAAACGTTTGAGAACCACTGCCATACAGGTTCTATTGAGGCCCAGCAGTCTGCATACTGCAGGGCTGCCTCATCAGAACAAGTAAAGAGCATGATCATGCTTGCAGACAGAGACCAGCTTATTGACCCAACACCAGAATACCAATGATGACCGCCTCACCTTCACCTTCAAGCTTTAACCCACTAAGACCGGGTGTAATTTTTAGATTTCTTTGGCTATTCAAAAATAGCAGATATACAAGCTCATACCACAGTCCAGAGTGCCGTGCTATGAGCTTGTAGATCTGCAATTGTTTTTTGAAAAATCGTGACAATTTGTGCAAATCCTTTGTCACGATTTTTCAAAAAACAATTATATATATACAGTATATATATATATATATATATATATATATATATATACAGTATATATATATATATATATATATATATATATATATATATATATATATATGTTTTTTTTTAAACATTTTTTTTAAACATTTTCTTGCGTGATTTCTTTTTGCTATAGTGGTTCTCAAACTTTTTCATCTCAAGGACCCCCACAATTATATGTATTTGGCCACCAACCCCCCAACAGATGCTTTCCTGGATTGAATGGGTTAAGACCTCGGGGGCAGATCATGGCTTAGAAAACTAAATTCTCGTTTTCTCGTTTCTTTAAAACTCGCCCCTTTCCATCCAAACAATCGGATTTCAAATGAATTGACAAATTAACGGGAGGGTTTAAAAACCACACGAACCGAGAGAACACTTGGTGAAAATAGCTGATCCACAAGCTCACAACGCGTCAATTAAGTTTATATGGTTTACGCGGTTAAATGAATAACATTCAATCACAATGCACAATTGTTGTTTTCCTTTGGTTGTGATGTAGCCTCTAGAACACTAACATACTCCCCACCAACGCGCAAATATTATCATGTTGCCGCTGCGGAGCTGAAACGCGCGGAAACACGCAAAAGCAGAGGAGCTAACGAAAGCTATTGTGTGCAGGCAGGAGAATAGAAGAGCAGGTTATTGAGAGTCGTTTCACTGATGTGGCATTTAAGTCTAAAGCATTCTCCACTTTTAAAGTGTTCTCTGCCCTGAGCCTATAGACATTATCTGGCCATTGATCCTGTGTGTAAGTGTTGTCATAAATTAACACCTCCCGGTTCACCACCTACGCCTCTCTCTCTCTCTTCGCCGCATATGCTCCTCCTCTGGCTTCATCTACACAAGGCGAGTGCAGGCACGCACACGCACACACACACACACACACACACACACACACACACACACCCGTTTGTAGCACTATACTTACAATATATAATATACTTGTGAGGACTTCCAACATTTTGGATGGCAATTTTATGAATGCTATTTATGAAATCAACAATAAAGGATATACTCACACACTGCCACTTGGCACGTACGGCCATTTAACCCATTAAGACCTGAGGCCGATTCTACAAAATGTCTTCTAAATCTTAACTGTTTTTTGAAAAAAAAAAACGTATGTTACTATGTCAGTGGTTCTCAAACTTTTTCGTGTCAAGGACCCCCGTCTCAAAATATTTTGTTCCAGGGACCCACCAGAAGCAAAGATTTGAGTAACAAATGCTCGCTTGGAAAAATATATTTTCAAAGATTTGCACAAATTGTCACGATTTCTCAAAAATAGCAGATCTACAAGCTCATAGCGCGGCACTCGGTGCCGCGCTATGAGCTTGTATATCTGCTGTTTTTGAATAGCCAAAGTGTAAAATAATGCTTTATAGCTCAAATCTAAAAACGACGCTTCTCCCGGTCTCAATGGGTTAAGAATGCCATTTAAAAAAAGGATCGCCTATTTAAGTATAAATCAGGCATAACTCATAAACCTACTGTATCCTCTAAAGGAGTAATCATAAACCTGAATATTTTCCTATTTGTACATTTAACTCCCAAAATCTTTTTTTTAACCAAAAAAACACCATTTCTCTTACGTGGACCAGGAAAGTGCTCCTCAGAATGACCTCTCTCAAATGCTCAGGGCTTCGTTTGTGCAGGAGCCCGCTTCCTGTGCTCCACGGGACCTATATAGAAGGTGTTCCGTCACCTCGTATACAATACACCAAGTTATTATTTATTATTAATTCAGCTTTCACATTTTCCCCCTCAATGTCCCTTCCCGCAATGGAAAAGGACCCTTTATTATTTGCTGTTAGAAAAATCCGGCCGATTTTCCATCATAAAATCCATCACATTCAAGTTGCTTTTGCCGGGTGGTCTACGCAAGTAACGCAAAGGCCCCCGCCTCGCCCCCTCGTGTCAAAGCAGTTGTCAGTTGGCACGACTTAGTCGCATTCATGAGCTCCGGCACCTAATCGTTTACAAATTATAAGCACAGCAAATTCTGCTATACTTGTGGGGACATTTGACCCTATTATACGTGTATAGTGACAAGGACACACACGCACTTGCACACATGCTTGCTCCCACACAAGCAATGATGCACACATACTGTATACGCATGCTTGCACCCACACGCACACGCGCACGCGCACGCGCACGCGCACACACACACACACACACAGGCTCCTGACCCGGGCTCCGACTCATTCAAGGGCATTAGTCATGCTAGTATGGTTTTGACTCAGCAATCAAAGCATATTCAGAGAGACAGATAACTAATAGATAAGTGGAATCTAAGCCGAGAACAACATGTTTCTGCTATCTGTCTGACTGGAAGTACAGCCAGTACAGGCTTACAGGAAGTTCATGTAATGTAGGCTGGACAACATGCAGCCTGGACTGGTACATGTCCTTTACTTCTGGTTCTAAGACACTTTGAGTATCTGCTAAATGTGCTGTTTTTTGAATAGCCAAATAAATCTTAAAATGACTCATCTCTGGCAGTGCAGGATTTACGGAAGGGCTTTAGGTGCTGAAGCACAGGGCACCAACCTTGGGGGGAGGGGGGGGGCACCAAACGGCGGGGAGAAAGTGAAAGAAGACAGAACTATCGCCGAAAAGCGCAGAAATTTAGAAGCAGCGTCTGCTGAAGGAGCGATAAAACGGTGAAACGCGCCGGTGAAGCATCAATTTTCCGCACCGCGTTCCCCCCCCCGCGCTGATAAAACGGTCCCGGGGGGGCTGGGGGCACCGAAACGGGTTGTAGCACCGGGCACCACGAAGGGTTAATCTTACATTTGGAGAATCCCCGGAAACAAAGATTTGAGTTAAAATGTTCGCTTTAAAAACAACATATATATTTGTACAAATTTTCACAAAAGCCAAAGAAATCTAAAATGACACAGATGCGTTCCCGGATTGAATTGGTTAAGAGTAGTTCCTTTCCAGGTTGTATCTCCATATCAGATGGATAAAAAAAAAATGGGAACAAAGTTAACCACGTTAAACCTAGCGTCCCGGTTTTGAACAGATTTTCAAAAATCTACAAAGCTTAGCAATTATTTTGCTATGTCATACGACAAAGCGTATATAGGGCTTGAGTGGTTAACTGGAATCAGGAGTGATGCTGGAGATTACGATGAAGCTTTAGGATGATGATGATTACTATGATGATGATTAAAATCGACAACCACAAAAGGGGGAAAAAAGAGGAGCACGGCTCGCTCAAATCAGACGACGAGGATTGAGAAAACATATGGCTGCCATTAGCGCCATATATAGGGGATGAGTGGTGAATATCGGATATCGGTAAATAAGTAAATATCGAACATTACTAATGATTTGTCTTTCTTTTGTTCCTGTGTATTTATTGTATTGTTATGTGATGTTATGTTGTGCCCTATGTGTTGTCATGCTGGTGGTGTGTCGTCTACCTTTTTGTTTCATAAAAATCACACCCTGTGTGAAGGAAGCGGTGCCTTTGGGGCGGGGCCTCCTGGTGGCGCTATAATAGGGCGGGGCGGGGCTTCAGCAATTAATGCTCGTCCCTATTGGTGGTGTAAGTCCACATACCAAATTTGGACTTGGTGGCATGCTGCAAACTGGAGGTATAGCTGTTTAAAGCCAGTGGCCTCCTGGTGGCGCTATAATAGGGCGGGGCGGGGCTTCAGCAGTCAATGCTCGTCCCTATTGGTGGTCTAAGTCCACATACCAAATTTGGACTTGCTGGCATGCTGCGAACTGGAGTTATAGCTGTTTAAAGCCCGTGCTGAAACGGACGACGGACACAACATAAGCTGGGGGAGCGATCCCTGGACCCCTCTTTGATAGCCAGTGGCACGTGTGGGCAATGAGGGGAGAGTTGGCGTAGGCAATCTCCAAGTCTGTGTGTGTGTGTGTGTGTGTGTGTGTGTGTGTGTGTGTGTGTGTGTGTGTGTGTGTGCGTGTGTTTGTATGTGTTTCTTCTTTGCCGTCAGGCTCATACGGACGGACGGACGGACGGACGGACGGACGGACGGACGGACATACGGACAAAGCCACGTATAGAGCGGTTGGCACCGCTAAAAATGTTGAAACGGAGGGAAAAAAATAAAATTTTGGGGGGAAACGTCCTCTGTCCTGGACAGACCCATACAGTACATGACGGACAGGAGTTGATCTCCCACCATGCAGCCCTAGAACGCAATCCGTTCAGAGCAGAGGCCAAAGCCTGGGGGACTGCAGTGAAGGCTGTTGAGATGAATAAATAAAACAGCATTGATCTCTGCTAATGGGAATGGCCCGGGCCTGGCCTGGCCTGGCCGGGCTGTGTAGGACAGGGCAGGGGCAAGCGTGTGGAGGGCCCGCACAAGCTCACTGACTGTTTACCTAAGTAAAAGCAGCAATACCACAATGTACAAATACTGCTACTGTAAGTAAAAGTCATGTATTAACCCATTAAGACCTGGAACTGTGTCATTTTTAGATTATTAATAGAGCATTATTTTACACTTTGGGCTATTCAAAAATAGCAGATATACAAGCTCATAGCGCGGCACCGAGTGCCGCGCTACGAGCTTGTAGATCTGCTATTTTTGAAAATTCGTGAAAATGTGTGCAAATCTTTGAATACATATAATTTTGGGGGTCCTTGACATGAAAAAGATTGAGCACCACTGCTATAGAAACCTCAATGGCTTAAAGGACGACTTCACCCATTTTGAACCCATATAATTGGTCCTCACCCATGTTCATTAGAATATGGTAAAAAAAAAGAAAAATCTACTTTTGTCTAGAAATCCGCCTACTAGTGACATCATCGGTAGGCGGGGTTTGGTCATTTCAAACCAGATTTCAAATGTTTTCTTTTATTTTGTATTAATGCAAGAACAACGGCTTCTATTACAGCATGCTAACTTTCCAGGAATAGAAAGCCTGGAAAGCTTGGATTCCCCATGGATGACGTCCACAGCCCTCCTCTGAGACACAGACCGAGTAGACAAAAATGCTTCCATCTTATAATGAGCATTAGTGAGGACCAATTATATGAAGATAGGTTGAACATTGGTGAAGTCGTCCTTTTACACTTATGGTATTCTAAAATAAGCTTGTAGATGTGCTATTTTCAAAAAGATAGAACGATTTGTATTAATAATGTGATTAATTATTAATCTAAATATGCAAAGTAACGAGTAACTAAAGCTGTCAAATGAATGTAGCACGTTCCTCTGAGATTTACTGATGCGGAATAGAAGTGGAGTAGAAGTACCTTGGAATTATACTCAACTGTACAGTACTTGAGTAAAAGTAACTTTACACCACTGGTGACCGTTTCCTGGGGGACGGCGGGAGTATACCATCGCAGTGGTGGTACAAGTACTCAAATGTTTTACTTCAGTAAAAGTATCAACACTGCAATGTAGAAGTACTGTAACGTAGAATGTTTGAAAATATCAGATCTACAAGCTCACAACGCGTCGCATCTGCTATTTTCAAATAGACCAGGTATAAAATTGTGCTGAAGTTGTTGAATATATGTTTTATAATGTAATCATTTATATCCGCAAAGTAACTAGTAACTAAAGTTTTCAAATAATTGTAGTGGAGTAAAAGTATAATATTTGCCTCTGAGATGTAGTGGAGTAGAAGTAAAAGTATAGACGATTGGAAATACTCCAGTAGAGTAAAAGTACCACAAAACTGTACTTAAGTACAGTACTTGAGTAAACGACAGTACTTGAGGGGGGGGGGGGGGTGGGGGGGGCCTTCCGCTCCACCTGTTCCTGGAAAGAGATCAGCACTCAGCGACAGCGGCGTTTAGGATGAATATTTCAACAGGAGGCTCAGCTCGCCCATTAATGCGTGTCAAATTTTCAAACGGATGAGCATTAGCGGATCGTTGCTATCAGGGCAGAAACCTCTCATCTCCATATTCTTGACTTTTAGTGTTTTTCCGTAAATTAACGCCCCCTCTACTTGATCGTCAGTGGTGTAAAGTAACTAAGTACATCATTTACTCAAGTACTGTACTGAAAATAGCCGATCTACAAGCTCACAATGCGTCGCGATGCGACGCATTGTGAGCTTGTAGATCGGCTATTTTCAAAAGATATCGATACATTGCGAAAACTTGAAATGTGACATTTCTGCATAATGAGTACTTTTATGGGTACTTTAAGTAAGTACATTTTGATACCAATACTTTTGCACTTTTACTCAAGTACATGTTTTAATTCTGGACTTTTACTTGTATTTCTACATTGCAGGATTGATACTTTTACTTAAGTAAAAAATGTGAGTACTTTTTCCACCACTGTTGATCATACTAACTATACCTGAAAAAAACTGAAAAGTATCCTGAAAAGTAACAGTTCTGGACATATGAGGTTTCCACCCGACAGAGAGGAGATGAGCTGTGTGTTATAATGCCCACATATATATAGGCTGTATATGGCTGTGCACACGGAGGCATTTCCATCCATACAAACACACTGAGCCTTAACCCATTTAGACCGTGAAAGAATCGGTGTCATTTTTTAGATTTCTTTGGCTATTCAAAAATAGCAGATCTACAAGCTTGTAGCTTGTAGATCTGCTATTTTTGAACAATCTTGAACATTTTTGCAAATCTTTGAATATATCTTTTTTAAAGCGAACATTTGTAATTCAAATATTTGCTTCTGGGGATTGTAAAAATGTCTTCTAAGTCCTAACAGTTTTCTGAAAAACATAAGTTGCTATAATATCAGTGGTGCTCAAACTTTTTCACGTCAAGGACCCCCAAAATGTTATGTATTTGGCCACGGACCCCACCTCAAAATATGTTGTTCCAGGGACCCCCCCCCAGAAGCAAAGATTTGAGTTAAAAATGTTCGCTTTCAAAATATATATATTCAAAGATTAGCACACATTATCAAGATTTAAAAAAAATAGCAGATCTACAAGCTACGAGCTTGTAGATCTGCTATTTTTGAATATAGCCAAAGTATAAAATAATGGTTAACGTGGTTACACAGATGCGTTCCCGGTCTCAATGGGTTAATTAAACGCAATCATAAGAGCATAAAAAACAAAGAGCTCTGAAGAGGCATTAGGCTGGTGTATAATGTCCATTACTCAGAAACACATTTAATAGATCTATACCCCCCCCCCCCCCCCCTTATGCCTTTAAAGCATCCCCACCACCTTTTAAAAGATTGTTTATTATAGATGAAAAGGAAGTGAATAAAACAATCTCACGGTGATTAGAAACTGGAATATAAATAAATAAATGCATACATGAAAACCACTCAGCGAACAGTGGGGGAAAAGTACATTTACTCAACAAGTACTTTTGACTTAATGGTTGAGTGTTTCCATTTTTCAATACTTTATACTTCTACTCTATATTGTACTTTTTACTCAACTATAAGTATCTGAAAACTTGAGTTACTACTACTAGCTGCAGGTTTAGATTATTTGAGGAGAGTGCTTGTTCAGTAACAGGAGTCTCCAAAGGTTAGTAGAAAACGCTCATAATTGCTGGCAAGGGCAGTTATAGACGATGTTTAACTCAGTCAATGAGTTAATTTAGGAAAAAGGGTTAGAATATGGAGATAAGAGTTTGGTGGGGGGGTTAGAGGGGGGGTCGAGGTGGGATCAGGTGAAGTTAATATGCCACGGGTCTGCAAGTTCTACTCGGTAAAGATTGTATAAACGTTAATATTTACGTTTACATATTAACAGTGGGACATAATGGCTGACTACCATTGCCTGACGCGACACGGGACGTTTACGATATATAACTGATACAAAATGGAACCTAATGGACCCACACAGGTCCAACATTTCTAGTGCTTAGCTAATACAGGAATTGGTCTTCATGCAGTTACCAATAGGCTCTATGCACAGCAGCCATATTGGAAAGAAAGTGGGCCTCTTCCTTACTCCCGTCACAGGTTTTACCAATGATACTAATAAAGGCTTTGTTCCATTTCATGTAGCACAGTGGTTCTCAAACCTTTTAATTTCAAGGACCCCCATAACTCTGAGAGTGTACAAATGGAGCCAAATGGACCCTTACGGGTCCATTTGGTTCCATTTGTACACTCTCAGAGTTACACACCTTTTAAGCCCCCTCGAGGAACCATGAGGGTCCCTGGACCACACTTTGAGACCCACTGGTGTAGCAGAGTGTTTCCAGTGAGCCAAAATGCACAATATAGTCAGGTTCACTATGTGTTCTTGTTCAAAATTTGTGGAGATTAGCAAAACAATACTTTATTTTTATCTTCAGAACATGGGGAATCCAAAAATCTATGTTTGCATTTGCACAGACACCTGCATGTCCGCCATATTGGACGTTCAAAATGGCCACCATAAAATACATAATTTGTGATATCTTGGCTTCTAAACAACATAGAAAGTTAATTAAATATACTAATCCAATGTTTTCTGGGTCAAGGAATCCAATAGAGACCTAAAGGATTGTGCACAGGGACTTGCAGTAGCGCCACATAGGGGATGGCCAGTGAAATTCAGGTTTACTATGTTGTTTCGTTAAAAAGTTTGGATTAGAAAAATATACACTTTTGGAATCTTCAGAGCATGAGGAATCCAAAAATCCTTGTTTGCATTTGCACAGATACCTGCATGGCCCACCATATTGTTCAATATGGACGACCTAAAATATATAGCCTAATTTGTGCTATCTTGGATTCTAGACAACCAACCTTTGTTAATATGTTTCCAGGTCAAGGAGTCCAATAAAGACCTCAATGTAGTTATTATATAAAAGCAAGAAAACAAATGTAAATGGAAAATATAGTCTTTATATTTGTGTAATATCAACACATCATTGACTTTATTACACCACAGGTTTACAGATGTAAAGAAATGGGTGAAAAACTCCATTGTTTCTGTTGTTTTCAAAGAGAAGAAAAGAAAAGAAGAGGGCGGGGAGAGCAAGGAGAACAATCTATCAGTAATAGAAAACATGTCAAGGATATACAAATGGCATAAACCAACAGATACAGTATGTACATGAGATTAGACATAAGGTGCAAGGTGGTGACACTTTGGTAGGTCTACACTAGCAGCAGGTATGTACATGAGATTACACATTAACTTGCAAAAACAGTATTGACAAGTTATAAGATTGAACTATATACAATAATATCATCTATCATTCTTTTACGGCCCTTCATCACTGTTAGGAGGGTAATTTTCAGCATTACAGTCTGCGTCGTTTTCGCAGTCACTTCCAAACAAAGTTCTGTGCAAGTTGTGTCTCCTGCATGAACATCTCTGGGTTGTACAATGGGTTTTGCACTGACATCTGACCAACTCTACAATGGCCTGTGGTGCAGGAGGAACCTTTGTGGTAGTAGGTAGTATCTCACCATGGCTCCATGTTTGAGTGGGTCAAAAAGACTCTGCCACGTCACAGTGGCTTGGCACCACACCCTACTTTGATCATGCACACGTTCAATGTTCTCCTCAAGGGCACCAACGGTAGGAGGCAACTTGCTGCTTTATGCCAGATGTTTGCAAAACAGATACCACCTTAGGTCAGGAATGTTTGTTATATGGATGCCCCTTGGGCAGTACATCATACAAAGTTGGCCAATGCATCATTCACCTCCTGTGTTAGGTCGCCTTCCTCTGTTAGTTTCTGTTAGTGGTCAGATGTCAGTGCAAAACCCATTGGACAACCCAGAGAAGGTCATGCAGGGGACACAACTTTGTTTGCACAGAACTTTGTTTGTGTGGAAGTGACTGCGAAAACGACACAGACTGTCTGTAATGCTGAAAATGACACCCCAGACAGTGATGACGAGCTGTAAAAGAATATTCCTGAATGATAGATCTAGTAGATAGTGTATGTATATAGTTCAATCGTTCATACTGTTTTTGCACCTTAATGTCTAATATCATACCTGCTGCTAATGTAGACCTACCAAAGTGTCACCACCTTGCACCTTGTGGCTTTTTTCCCCCTAATTTTTATCGCTCGATTCTGTAACCCCTTTTTCACCCGGTGCCAATTAGCTAAGTGATCCTGGGCACTACACTCCCCCCACCAGCCTAGGGAGGCCAAGGCCGAGCTCATGCCTCCTTCAATGCATGAGAGCCAACTGACCTTCTTGTCACCTGACAGGGGGGAGTTTCCCTGGTTGGACGTAGCGTGTGGAAGGAACACGTTATTCCAACCAGTTCCCTTCCCCTCCATCATGCGCCCCGGCTGACCAGGGGGAGGAAGTATAGTGACCAGGATTACTACATGTTTTTGTGAGGGTATTAACTACCCTAGGAGACACGGGAGAACATGCAAACTCCACACAGAGTAGGCCCTTTCGCCTTATGTCTAACCTCATGTACATACTGTATCTGTTGGTTTACGCCACTTGTATATCCTTGACATGTGTTCTATTACTGTTAGATCTCCTTGCTCTCCCTGCCCCCCCCCCCTCTTCTTTTCTTTTCTTCTCTTTGAAAACAACAGAAACAAAGGGTTTTTCCACCCATTTCTTTACACCTGTAAACCTGTAAAGTCAATGATGTGTTGATACTACACAACTATAAACACTATGTTTTACATTTACATTTGTTTTCTTGCTTTTCTATAATCCTGAGAACTACATTGAGGTCTGTATTGGACTCCTTGACCTGGAAAATCTATTTAATTAAGGTTGGTTGTCTAGAATCCAACGTAGCACAAATTAGACTATATATTTTATGTGGTCCATATTGAACATGCAATATGGCGGCCATGCAGGTATATGTGCAAATGCAAACAAGGATTTTTGGATTCCCCATGCTCGGAAGATTCCAAAAGTGTTATAGTTTTGCTAATCAAAAATTCGTAACAAAAGTATATTTTCTAACATAGTCAACCTGCATTTCCATGGCCATCCCCTAGGGGGCGCTGCTGCAAGTCCCTGTGCACTATCCTTTAGGTCTCTATTGGATTCCTTGGCCCAGAAAACATAGGATTAGCATATTTAATTAACTGTCTATGTCGTCTAGAAGCCAAGGTAGCACAAATTATATATTTTATGGCGGCCATTTTGAACGTCCAATATGGCGGACATGCAGGTGTCTGTGCAAATGCAAACATAGATTTTTGGATTCCCCATGTTCTGAAGATAATTTTTTTTTATAGTTTTGCTAATCTCCACAAATTTTGAACGAAAGTATATTGTTTTACATAGTGAACCTGACTAATATCAGCACCCTGACTCTGTTTGACCAGAATGGAACAGAGCCTTCATTAGTATCATTGGTAACACCTGTGAAGGAAGTAATTTTCTCTCCAAAATGGCTGCTGTGTATAGAGCCTCTTGTCAACCCATAGTGGTCCTACCCGTGCTGCTTTACCATAGAAATTGGTAAAAATAACGTTTTATTCACACACAACAATTTTTTTAATGGACTGCAGCATTAACAATCAGTATTTTTGATGCATACGTACACTTATAACGCCCTCTCCCCCCCCCCGTCTCTCATCACAAGCAGGGAAAGTTTCGGGAGGCAGTCAGTCGTTTACTTTTAAACAAAGCAGAGGTTGCTGTTCACAGCTCTCAGGTTGTTGCTGGCCAAGTGCGCTGAGCAGCACTTGAGGCCAGATTAATAGGTGACATTTACGAGGAGGGGGGGTGTGCGAGCGCACGGCCCGGCCCTCACGCTTGTGCGCGCGCGCGTGTGTGTGTGTGTGTGTGTGTGTGCGTGTGCGCGTTGCAGACTGGCAGAGTCGGCGACTGAGTGATATAGCGCTTCCTATCAGCGGACAGGAGTCAACTACTCCCACTACTCGCCACCCTAAAGGGCAGACTTTATAGCCGGAGCCTGATATATGCCCTCACACGCAACAACTTTTATTTAGGAGCCCCCTGTTGAACTCCTATCTCTACCGAGCACCGCGCTATTTATGAACATATTAAAGGACTGGGTTTGGTGTTATTCACTGGTTAGTTGCCTTTTATTGGCGCTGTAATGAACCTGCCGACTTCTGACCCTCGCGCGCCCGTCTTCAACCTATACAGTGCGTTCAGTGGAGGAAGAAGTACTCAGGTTTTTATTTTACTTAAAGGACAACTTCACCCATTTTCAACCTATCTTCATATAATTAGTCCTCACTAATGCCCACAATAAAATGGTACCATTTGTTTCTACTCTGTCTGTGTCTCATAGGAGGGCTGCAGACACTTCAGAAACCTACCTACCAGTGACATCATAGGCAGGGTTTTTTTTAAACACAATTTTTTTTTTCTTGGAACAATGGCTTCCATTATTTCATGCTAACTTTCCAGGACTAGAAAGCCTGCAGTTTCTATTAGCTTGGATTCCCCCTCGATGATGTCATGAGGTAGGCGGGTTTCTGAACTGTCCACAGCCCTCAAAACGTTTTACTGAGCATTAGTGAGGACCAATTATAGAGGATAAGTTGAAAATGGGTGAAGTCATCCTCTAAGTAAAAGTAGCGATACCACAATGTAGAAATACTCTGTTAGAAGAAGAGGTCCTGTATTAAAAATCTCAATATACCTGCAAGTACCGTAATTTTCGCACTATAAGCCGCACCTGAATATAAGCCGCAGCAGCTAAATTGAATGATTTGTACATATATACGCCGCACTGGACTATAAGCCGCGGGTGTAAAATCCCTAGATTTAGGAGGTCCCCTAGTGGCCGTTAGCTATAAAAATCCATAGATAAGCCGCACCGTTATATAAGCCGCAGGGTCGAAAAATGGGGAAAAAGTCGCGGCTTATAATCCGAAATTTACGGTACTCAAATTTGTCAATTTTGTCAAACGTCTTTTGAAAATGACAGCAAGCTTACAAGGTGTATAGATCAGCTATTTGAAAATGTATGGTGCTTAAAGGTAGGTAAGTGATATTTTTGTTTTTTAAAAAAAAGGTTAAAGCACTATATTCTGATAGTAATCATTGCTATAGAGTGTTTGTTCAGTCACAGTGGTCTCCCTGTCTCTACAGCTCTTTAACACATTCCAGGTATTAATTAATGAATTCATCCGCCACTGACATTTTGTCTCAAGCCGGATGTAAACAAACGATGTCTAGGTGGAAAGACGAGTCTCTCTTCTTTCTCTTCTTCGCTCTTTTTCGCGAAAAAAACTGGGAAAAGAAATCCGAGATAAAGTGTATTTATAAATCTGATAACATTGTAGCGGAACCGGGTGAACATGTTTTAGATGACGGCATTTCCGGGTGGATCCTTCTCTCGAAGTCGAGACATCATTCATAGGTTGGCTCTATAGCGTAAATCACTAAAGACACCATGACGACATAATATTACGTCTTTGGCAGTGAAGCATTGGATTTGAGATGACGTATATGTCCTTGGCAGTCAATGTGTTAACACATTACCCGCCAAGATATTAAACATCGTTTTTTTTATCCCCATGCCAGCGTAATTACCTTAAATAGACGATCTTTGAAACGCCGTGGAAGTGGCTTCCACAGCGTTTCAAAGATCGTTGTGTACAAAAAAAAACGTCTCCGTGGGTTGGGGGAGGGATCCGTGTATCCACTGGAACGATAACATTCCAACCGTGATCGGCCATTTCGGGGCCATGGCCCGTTGAAAATGGGTGGTTTTCATCACAAAAATAAAGAAACCGAGTTAGAAGTGTTTTTCAAAAAATC
Source organism: Gymnoscopelus microlampas (assembly GCF_963454915.1). Taxonomy (NCBI): domain Eukaryota; kingdom Metazoa; phylum Chordata; class Actinopteri; order Myctophiformes; family Myctophidae; genus Gymnoscopelus; species Gymnoscopelus microlampas. The sequence goes on along the minus strand of NC_139961.1, from coordinate 24,865,378 downwards.
CTATAGTTGGGGGGGACAGAAGTCCGTTTTTTTGGAATGACGTCACATCCGTCTACTGCTTCTCTGAGTGACGAGGGACCATTCCTAAGCTGTGTTAGAGCGCCCCTTGTGGAATTTTCTAAAAAATATATACAGATGTGCCACTTCAAAACTTCACATGTCCTGCCATCGCCAAGACAGTAAATTTTCAGGGGATTCCCAGGGCAATAAGAGGGACAAAGAAGGGCATTTAAAATGCTGAATTATTTTGATGATCACTGCTTTTATGATGCTAATTAATTTGAGCAACTGGTCAAATCACCTTTCGCCTCATAATGAGTCTGACACCTTATTCAACACACATTCTTTTGTTCTCATGTATATGGATGTCTGTTGAAGGGAAAAACGGGGGTGTGTAGTGACAACTTCTTTTCAGGGGCAAAACAGTGCATTTTAAGGGCAGAAAAGGGAGGAAAAAATGCCTTTTCAGGGCACTATCAGGGAAAGAACAGTAACGTGTGAAGTTTTGAAGTGGCACATCTGTATTTTGAAAATAGAACGCATATCTGCGTTGTTGCAGTGGTGAATAAGTACTCAAATGTTTTACTTAAGTACTGTAGAGCACTGTAGAAGTACTCTGTTACAAGTAAAAGTCCGGAATTCTATATTTACTTGAGTACAAGTACAGAAGTACTGGCATCAAAATGTACTTAAAGTACCAAAAGTAAAAGTACAAAAATGTTTGAAAATAGACGATCTACAAGCTTGTAGATCGGCTATTTTCAAATAGCCTATGTATAAATAGGGCTAAAGTGGTTAATGTATGTTTCGTAAAATCATCATTTATATCTGAAAAGTAACTAGTAACTAAAGTTTTCAAGTAATTGTAGTGGAGTAAAAGTACAATATTTGCCTCTGAGATGTAGTGGAGTAGAAGCAAAAGTATTAGAAATTGGAAATACTCAAGTAAAGTACAAATACCTCAAAATTGTACTTAAGTACATGTACTTAGTTACTTTACACCACTGGTTAACGCCCTACTTGATCACACTACAGCGTCTTCAGTAATGAAGAAAATAAAGTACAAAAAATGATGGAAATGCTCAAGCAAAAGTCAACGTATACCTCAACATTGCACTCAAGTACTAGTACTTCAGTAAAAGGGTATTTAGTTACATTCCACCACTGAAGCACCCTTCAAAAAAAAAACTCCTCTCTCCCAGACTCGGCCCTCCCCTCCCCTCCCCTCCCTCCCTCCATACCTCAGCACGTCTCCCAAAAGACCCCCCCCCCCCCCCCCCCCCCCCTGCCACCCCCCACACGAGGGGCCTCCTCCACCTTGCATATTGCCCCCCCCCCCCCCCCTCTCTCTCTCTCTCTCTCTCTGAAATATAGACCTGCGTAATGGCCCACTAAATTAACTCCTTGTAAGCGCGGTTTTAGGAATGGCTGTAATTAGCATATAATAGGTGCGAGGGGATAGAGAGAAGGGGAAAAGGGCCAGGCCTTGCATGCCCCGGGGGGTCCAGGCAAGTCTGGTGGGGCCGCAGCCCGCCCCGCCAGCTCGCTCCTCGCCTACCTCTCTCTCTCTCTAATAGCACTGCTAAAGTTCAGCCTTATAAACATGTCAGCCAGACGCGTGATTAAACGCAGCGGTCATTAGATAATGGATCCCTGTACCTGCGTGCGCTGCTGCCCATCACCACCACCCCCCCCCCCCCCCCCCCCCCCCCCCAAACCACCCCCCCACCCCACCCGTCAAGCTCAGCTCAGCTCTATGCCTTGGCTCGCTCACTAACACACACACACACACGCACGCACGCACACACACACGTACCCGCGTGCTTACACACGCACACACAACCTGGCTGTGTCTTCATCTTTACCTTTACTGTTCCTTTCAAAAAACCCAGAAACAAGATAAAGAGCATGAGGGAGGCAAAGAGCATGAGGGAGGGGGGAAGAGAGAGAGAGAGAGAGAGAGAGAGAGAGAGAGAGAGAGAGAGAGAGAGAGAGAGAGCACTAGCAAGTGGATTAGAGGGAGACAGGGAGAGGGGTGGGAGAGAGGGAGGGGGGAGAGAACAAGTGAAAGAGGGACGAGGAGGGAGGGAAAGAAAGAAAGGGCAGAATACAAGTGAGAGAGGGGGGAGAGAGAGAGAGAGAGAGAGAGAGCTAGCAAGTGGATTAGAGAGAGACAGAGAGAGGGGTAGGAGAGAGGGGTAGGGGAGAACAAGTGAAAGGGGGAGAGGGAGGGAGAGAAAGAAAGAAAGGGAGGGAGAGAAGGGGAGAGAGAGAGAGAGGGGGGAGAGAGAAAGGGCAGAATACAAGAAGGAGAAGGAGAGAGCGTGAGGGGGGGGGGGGGGGGGGGGGGGGGGGGGGTAGAGAGAGCAGCCCGTTGCGCGGAGTAGCATACAGCGTCCTCCTGACTGATGCAGTTCCAATAATTGCAGGGCCTGCTTTCCCATCCAAGTGCCTTTTTTACTTATTTAAACTGTTTGCTTTAAGCGCCACTGAAGCCAATTAGGGGAAGGCATAATTCAATGGGGCAGGAGGACAGAAGAGGAGGAGGAGGAGGAGAAGACTCCCTCATCATTTTCTCTCTCTCCTCTCTCTCTCTCTCTCGCCGTGTCTCTCTCTCCAACCCGCCCGCTGTCTGCCTTGCTTTTTTAATTTTTTGATGGGGCCTTTTCTTGGCCCGCGGGTCCAGGACCTTGTTTGCCTGTCAAGGCACTTCTTCTTCTTTCTCGGGAGAGAGAGAGAGAGAGAGACGAGACCTGCTGGACTTGCACAAATAACAAGGAGCTTTACAAACAGGTCATTAAATATAATGGTATTGCTGCACGTTAACAAGCTGGCCGTTTATACTT
>NC_139961.1:24847772-24862332 GCF_963454915.1 Gymnoscopelus microlampas | reverse complement strand
CACTGGCTCTGTACTCTTCCCTCTCTCTCTCTCTCTCACTCTCTCCCCTGGCATTCTTTTAGATATCATACTATTACGGTCCCCCCCTGTCCCCCGTCCCCCCTCTCTGCATTTTTTTAGTTTTTGTACCATGCTTCCGTCTACCTTGCTTCTGTCTTAACGTCTCTATCAGTTGTTCTTACTCTAGATCTCTTTCCCTCTCCCCGGTTTTCCACTCTGTTTGTTTTCTCTCCAGTTGTACCGAGCCACTCTTTTTGCCGGTATAACTCACGGTGAACCTCTCTAACTCTAGTACTTTATAATGTTCTGGTGCCATGCTGCAGAGCTTCTCAACCAGTAAATTGGGACCCAAAGGTGGGTCGTCTGTTACTATAGTGCTTTTTTGCCTCTCTCTCTCTCTCTCTCTCTCTCTCTCTCTCTCTCTCCCCCCTCCTCCCTTTGTCCCGGTGCAAAGTCTCATTTTCCTCAATGTCTTTCTACCTTCTTTCTCCCAATAATTGTTCTCTCTCTCTTTACCGTTCCCTTTTTGTCTCCGCCAGGCTGAAAGGCATGGCGAGAGAGTATGTTTTACCCCCCGTCCGTCCGTCCGTCCGTGTGTCATTCTGTAATCTTGTGGACAGCTAATCTCTGGCACCATTGGCTTGATCGCAGCCAAACTGTGCACACACACTCCCTGGATGCCAGAGCAGAACCTCTGCTCCAAATCTTTCACATGGGCCTTTTATAGCGCCACCAGGAGGCCGATTTATGCAAAACACATTTTTGGACAGTACTCCTACAGATTTTGGCCAAAAATCCCCCAAATCGGTACACAGTATCTCTATAGTCATTAAAAGAAACGGCTGATTTCAGATTTTTCATATTCCATCCTGATTGGCAAAAATTGGCTTCCAAAGTTTGCAGGAGTACTCCGTTTCGAACAAAATGCTTCAAATCATGAACACAGCGTACAATTTCCGTGAAATTTTGCTCACACATTCCCATTAGGCCGAGGAAGAACTACCATTTGAAAATGTTCAAATCAGCCTCATGGTGGCGCTGTAACAGGCCGATTCGTGTTTTTACCTATAATTGCACCGATCAGTGTAGAACTTTGTTTGCACACTCTCTAGAGACCAAGGAAAAACCTTTGCCCTGCATTTTTCAAATTTGCCTTTTATAGCGCCACCAGGAGGCAGACTTATGTAAAACACATTTTTTGATGTTAAGCCTTCAGATTTGATCCAAATTTCACGCAAATAGGTACACATGATCTCTATAGTCATGTGATCAAGACGTATTTGTTTGATTTTTCATATTCCATCCTGATTGTCTAACATTGACATGTAATGTTTGCAGGAGTGGCCCGTTTTGAACAAAATGCCGCAAATCATGAACGCTGCGTCCGATTGTGGTGAAACTTTGAATGCACATTTGCACTATGTTGAGGAACAAATGCCATAATATTGGCCTGTTATAGCGCCACCAGCAGGTCAAATTTAGCAAAACACGTTTTTAGAACAAAATGCCTCAAATCATGCATGCAGTGTCCGATTGCCGTGCACGGCCTAAGAATAAATTGCACCTTTTTCACATTGGCCTATTATAGCGCCACCAGGAGGCCATAATAATCTACCTGACCTGGCGGAGACTTGTGCTCCGAGGAGCACTTTTTCTAGTTTCATCTACTTTTTGAGTGGTGCCAACCACTCCTATATCTGACTTTGTCCGTGTGTCCGTCCGTATGTATGTATGTCCAATGAACAAACATTGATGGCAACATCAATACGGGGCTCATCAAAGGCACCACTCTCTTCACACAGGGTGTGATTTTTAATCATTAGCCCTGCTAATGTTTCCATCTCTGTATAGATTATCCTGTATGTTTTCTAAATGAAAATGTTTTCTTTTCCTGCCATGTACATTTTTGTCCTATGCTTTCTTCTCTAGCCCGTTGGTTCTCAAAGTGGAGTCCGGGGACCCCCAGGGGCCCTTGAGGGGGTTCCAGGGGGTCCCCAGAAAAACGTTCTAATGTAGCATAGTTAACTTTATCGATGTATACGTTGGCTATTCAAAAAATAGCAGATCTAAAAGCTCACAGCGCGGCACGAAGTGACGCGCTGTGAGCTTGTAGATCTGCTATTTTAGATTTCTTTTGAAAAGCATAAAAAATGTTTCAGATGGGGGTCCGTGGCCAAATAGATATATCAATTTGGAGGTCCTTGACATGAAAAAGTTTGAGAACCACTGCTCTAGCCTACCAGCCTACCAGGTACTTCATCGTTCGTAGCCTATGGTGTATATTTTGTTACTGCCTACCTAGCGTCTCTAGCGTAAGCTATACTTTTTTTTATCTTCAGCCTACTATTTAATCGTTTCATCTCCAGCCTATGCTGTATCGTTTCATCTGAAGCCTATGCTGTATTTTTTTCCCGCAAACCTACCCTGTGTCTTTTTCTCTCTCTCTCTCTCTCTCTCTCGATAGGCCATTTGGTGAAGTTGGCTGCTCATTATCCACCTGCCCCCCAATGCACGCACACCCACACCCCCAAAACGCAGTACCACCGTAACCACGATACACATAAACATACCCAAGATACCCTAGTATAACAGCTACATGATACTCCCTCCCGTCCACGGATAAGCACACATGCATGAGTGAACCAGACAACTTGGAAGCCGGTGAATGTGTGTGTCAGCCACAAGGGACACTTACATTATTGAAATGGACTTAGAGAGTGGGGACAGAGGCCTGCGTGTCTGGAAAACACACACACACACACACACACACACACCCGTGCGCGCGCACACACACACACACACACACACACACACACACACACACACACACACACACACACACACACACACACACACACACACACACACACACACACACACACACACACACACACACACACACACACACACACTCTGTTGGACCTAAATAATGATCTCTCTTTTACAGTCCTCATTGTCTCTGTTTCTCTTTGTAACTGTCTGTGTTGTTGCTGTTGTGTCGTATTCCCCCCTCTCTCTCTCTCTCTGGTCTGGGTCACTTCTGCTCATTTTTCATGCCCAGAATATACACAGACTGACTCCTTATTTTGGACATGCCAAATAATTATGTGTTGTTGTAAATGCTCTCTCTCTCTCTCTCTCTCTCTCTCTCTCTCTCTCTCTCTCTCTCTCTCATATATGTATAAAAGTTTGTGCAGCATCCACAATGGATGCGTATGAACAAAACGATACACCCATTTGTCATCATAAAATATGGCATGGCGGGGAAATCAGTGTGGAACTATGAAGACGCTCATATACACAGAATAGATTTCAACATTCTGCTCTACAAGGCGCTCGACAACCAAGCTCCCCGCTACCTCTCTGACCTCCTTCACCGCCACGCCTGTGTCCCCACGACAAAGAAACACACCTGGGGTGACAGGGCTTTCTGCAGCCCCCTCCCTTTGGATCTCAGTCCCAGCTTACATCAAAGCCGCCCTCACCAACCGCACCAAGACTATGTTTTGCACCCTGTCCATCCGTCTGTCGGTCCGTCCGTCCGTCCGTCCGTCCGTCCGTCCGTCCGTCTGCGAGCAGCAATAATCTCTGGCACCGTTGGCCCGATCAACGTGAAACTGTGCACGCACAATCCCTGCCAGAGCAGTTATAGCGCCACCAGGAGGCAAAACTATATATTTTTAATATTACGCCTACATATTTTGTCCAAACATCAGGCAAATCGATACACAGTATCTCTATACTCATTAAACCAAACCAGTCTGCCGGATTATTCAGATTCCATACTGATTGGCTAAGATTGCCATCCAAAGTTTTCAGGAGTGCACAGCTTTGAACAAAATGCCTCAAATCATGAACACAGCGTGCGATTCCCGTGACATTTTGCACTCACATTCCCGCTAGGCAGAGGAAGAAATTCCACATGATTTTTTTTTCCCAATCAGCCTCATGATGGCGTTTTGCAGGCCAATTAGCTTTTTGTCTCCGCCAGGCCGAAAGGCCGAAAGGCATGGCGAGAGAGTATGTTTTACCCTCCGTCCGTCCGTGTGTCCGTGTGTCCATCTGTCTGCGAGCGGCTAATCTCCGGCACCGTTGGCCCGGTCGCTGCGAAACTGTGCACACACACTCCCTGGGTGCCAATTCAGAACCTCTGACCCATGGGCCATTTCAAATGGGCCGGTTATAGCGCCACCAGGACGCCGATGTGTGCAAAACCCATTTTGGGATATTACTCTTATAGATTTTATCCAAACATCAGGCAAATCGGTACATATTATCTCTATAGTCATGTGATCAAGACAGATCTATCTGATATGTCATATTCCATCCTGATTGGCTAAGGTTGGCTTCCAAAGTTTGCAGGATTGGTCCATTTTGAACAAAATGTCTCAAATTATGAATGCAGCATGCGCTTTCTGTGAAAACGTGCACGCACATTCCCAATAGGCCGAGGAAGAAATGCCACCCTTTTCACCTTACCCTGTTATAGCGCCACCAGCAGGTTTAATTTAGCAAAACACATTTTTGCAACGAAATGCCTCAAATCATGAATGCACGCACATTCCCAGTAGGCCGAGGAAGAAATGCCACCCTTTTCACATTGGTCTATTATAGCGCCACCAGGAGGCCACAATAACCTAACTGACCTGGCGGAGACCTGTGCTCCGAGGAGCACTTTTTCTAGTTTTATTTTTGCATTGGGTCCCATTTTCATAGTCTTTGGTATGACCCGTCCGGGGAATCGGACCCCTACCTCCCAATCTCAGGGGGGACACTCTAACCACAAGACCACTGAGCTCAATAAACAGCATTGGTTCAAAGAAAAGTGTATTAGTAATGTTCATTTTTATGTTTAACTTACAGTAAGTGAGGCCATGTTGATGCACTTAATTAAAGTTCAGACAACATTATCTGTTTCTTTGTTTCGTTTTTTATAAATGTATCGGTCCATTCATTCATAATTATTTGCACATGCATTTGAAGCCGAATTGCACTAAACATGAAAGTGCAATGATGAATTTATAGTTGTAGTAGTATTCTGTGGTTGCAGCTGTGTTTAAATGTCAACGACTAATGTCTATTTAGTGTAAATATGATGGGAAAGCAAGTGTTCTGATCTGATCTTGAGCAAAACAACAATTTAATGCTGGAGTGACATGTCACACTTAGTGTAAGAACAACCATACAACATCAAATGTATAATTATTCCTAGTGCATAATCTCTTCTCAAAGACTCTTGCCAAACCACTCCATAAATGATGTGTATATTATTATGTAGAATACACACAGATACAAAATGTAATAGGCCATCATATATATTGGCATGTGTAAACACTCTTCATGTATATGAATCCTAGTCTGTCTACCAGTGGTGTAAAGTAACTAAGTACTGTACATGTACTCAAGTACTGTACTTTTACCCCACTAAATCTCATTTCAAATTAACTTCTGTCTGTGTGTGTGTGTGTGTGTGTGTGTGTGTGTGTGTGTGTGTGTGTGTGTGTGTGTGTGTGTGTGTGTGTGTGTGTGTGTGTGTGTGTGTGTGTGTGCGCGCGCGCGTGTGCGTGTGTGTGTGTCAATAGAACTGACAGGCTGGCAATTCAGCATACTATTATAAGTGTGTGTGTGTGTGTGTGTGTGTGTGTGTGTGTGTGTTAGCAGATGATGTGGATCTACATATTGCTATTTGTCCGTGCATCTGTGCATGACCAATGCTAACATATCGTATACTTTCTGTGCACACTGGAGTGTGCTGTATGTGTGTTTATGCTTTAGTGTGTGCGTGCGTGCGTGCGTGCGTGCGTGCGTGTGTGCTTGCGTGTTTGGCAATGGGTACTTTAATTTAATTGGCTAGAATAAGACTAGAAAAATGTGCAGACTTGTGTCTGTGTGCGTGCGTGCGTGCGTGTGTGCATGCGTGTGCGCGCGCCTGTGCGCGCATGCATACGTGTGTGCATGTGACACACATGTGAAAGGGCAACTACTTTAGATGATGTTCTTTAAACCGATTTCTTTTGAAAATGATACAAAACTCCTGCCATGGCTAGAACAGACAAGAATTCAAAGACTTCATTTTTTCAAAAAGATACCTTTATCCAGTCTTAAAATACACCATCTGAAGACTATTCATCCAAAGCACAGAACAAAATAATAAAGAAATATAGTCTCAGTGCACTGCAGGTACAGTTTTGATATGCAGAGAGTATATATTTATCAATTTGGACCTAAACTCCTCAAATTTGACAACAGAAGGCGTATTTTTGATCGCACGCCTCTGTTTTGTTTCTGTTTCTAGAGCCCGCTTGCACAACTGTTCTTCTGCAACGCCCAAAGGTCTTCAATTGAATGATAATTAGTCAGCTGTGTAATAAACTGGCCCGCCACAATGGAGACTTAACCCATTAAGACATGGAACGCATCTGTGTCATTTTTTGATTTCAGCTAAAAAGCATCTACCTTACAATTGGAATCTACAGTCATGCGCCAGAATGTTTGTACGTTCGTCGGTTGCATCAGTGTTGCCAGATTGCGCGCGAGCAACAAGCAACCAGCTTCATGCAAAAACACCACGCTGCGCACTGCGCATGCGTGGACGCACTTTCCCTAACCAATTACACGCCACTTCACGCTTACAACTCCTGGACATGGCAACCACGGCAACCCCGCCCCCCATCCAAATACTGTCTGTCTGACTCTTTGGGAGGGTTGAACGCAGCGAACGCCGTCTCGCTGGGCTGAGCGGGCTGCTTCATCAATCTGTGCCGCACATTCTGGTCCTGCAAGAGCCTGTGTGAATAGATAGATAGATGAACGGGTGAAATGTGTCCGTCTCTCAGTTTGCTTTCGTTTTCGGTTTGCGTCTCGAAACAAACACTGCTGTTGCTCTCGCTTTTGGTGTCGAAAACGTCTACAGCCTACTACACGAGAGCCTCGCGCCAGCGACTAAACGGAAGGGTCGCGTAGCGACCCGCACCTCTAGTTATTTTACACTTTGGCTATCAACGTTGACTTTTTTACACTTTGGCTATTCAAAAATAGCAGATCTACAAGCTCATAGCGCGCCACCGAGTGCCGCGTTATGAGCTTGTATATCTGCTATTTTTGAAAAATCGAGAGAATGTGTGCAAATTAATATGTTTATATTCTTTTAACGCAAACATTTTAAAATGAAATCTTTGCTTCTGGGGGTCCCTGGAACAAAACTTTTTGGGGGTCCTTGACATGAAAAAGTTTGAGAACCACTGATATAGAAACATACGTTTTAAAGAAAACTGTTAGGATTTAGAAGACATTAGTAAGAATTGGCCTCAGGTCTTAATGGGCTAAAGGACAAGTCCAGATTAAAATAACATACAGGTATTTTATCCTACTTATTGATCCCAAATGACTGGCCATGGGGTCTATTTGCAGAACTGCCCCTGTTGTCCAGTTTCCCCAGCAGTCACATTCAAAAGTGATATTATTTTTTTCATGAATCTGTTATTAGTTGTCATTACACACGCATCCATGCCTTGGTTGCCCCACACGAGCCACCGTAGTCTGCTAAACAGATGTTATGCTGTTATGTGTTTTGCCAGGTTCCGGAAAAGACGCGCTGTGATTGGTCAGTACAGCCACTTCGATTGGCAGTTGTGCCGAACGCTCACCCCAAAACGTAATAAGGGGGGGGGGGGGTTCGAGGGGGTATCCACGGGGTCCCTGGCTAAGTGATTGGTAACTCTAAGAGTTTAGAAGAATAGGGGAGTCCCGCACACTGTCTTCACAATGTTTTGGTCACTCTGACCTTCATCAGGCAGGTCGGAGTTGCCCAAATATCCCTATCGATACATTTTTGTAAGTGAAGACAATTAAGTAATGAACTGCTCTTCAAGTTCATTACTCCGACGCAACTGTCCATCTCCGTTGGTGTGCAATAGGATTTTTTTTCTTCTAACGCTAACTAAGAGTGTACAAATGGAACCAAATCTGTAAGGGTCCACTCTCAGGGTAATGGGGGTCTGTGGCCTAATGGTGTCCTTGAAAGGAAACAAGTTTGAGAATCACAGGCTTAATGTAATGCAGTGTAGTTCTAGTGCAGTATAGTGTATTATGTAGTTTAGTGTACTGTACCCGCTCGCCAGGCCCTGGAAATAACTATTTCGCTTGAAATGGCTTCCTTAAATCAGATATGGCAGAGCGAGTCTTAAGTTGTTGTGTTTCTGTTGTTGTTGTTGTGATGGCGGGACCTCGCTGTCACCCCTGCCTCTTACACATGTATCGATTGTTTTAGTGGCGGAGCGGACCCCTGCCTGCACAGACTCACACACACACACACACGTGTGCGCACAAAAGACTGCAAACGTGTGCAGATATAATACACACACATAAACACAATAGCATAGTGGAGATACTGCACGTCCGCGCGCGCACACACACACACGCACACACGCGTCCGCACGCACCAGTGGTGGAAAGTAACTAAGTACATTTACTCAAGTACTGCACTTGGTACACTTGTGATGTGTTTTTACTTTACCGGAGTATTTCCATTTTGCACTACTTTTACTTCTACTCCACTACATCTCAGAGGCAAATATTGCACTTTTACTCCACTACAATTATTTGATCAGTTTTGTTTCTAGTTATTTTCTAGATTGGGATTATCATTACAAAACATAGACTAACCACTTTAGCCCTACTGTATATACATTTTGGCCATTTAAAGATAGCTGATCTACAAGCTCACATCGCATCGTATCGCGACGCGATATGAGCTTCTAGATCTGCTATTTTTACAAAAGATTCTTATACATTTGAAAACTTGTGAAATGGGGCATTCTGCATATTGAGTACCTTTACCACCACTGGCGCATAGACACGCGCGCGCGCACACACACACACACACACGCACACACACAAACACATTATGTCTCAATCAGGTTCTGGGCTGCCTGCCTCCCCTCACAGTGTTTATAGGGGTGTGTGTGTGTGTGGGGTTGCTGAAATATCACCTTGAGTCTCTCTATTTCCCGACCTCATTTACTTTATTACAGCGAGTGTCTGCCGTGAACCCAGGCAAGCAAATGGGAGAAATCGAAAACCGACGAACGAGAAAACGTGTGAGCGAGCAAGTTGAACTCGCTCGCTCTGACTAACACACGCACGCACGCACACACACACACACACACACACACACACACACACACACACACACACACACACACACACACACACACACACACACACACACACACACACACACACACACACACACACGCACACACACACACACACACACACACACACACACAGGGACGTGCACGACTAAGCACAAATGGCCATGATCACTTGCACAGGGTTCCGCACCAACGTGGTCGAGATTGATAAGAGTGTGTGTGTGTGTGTGTGTGTGTGTGTGGGGGGGGGCATCTAAATATACTTAACTCTCTCAGTGCCAGAGTATTTTCTTAAAGTACTCCCCCAGTGCCAGCAATTTTCGTTTTTGTTTTTTTTGCTATGTAGTCATTTAATTTTCAAATAGCTTCTCTTCAGCAGTTTTAAACATATACGACAGTTCTACCAGTAGAGAGCAGCAAATCGACACATTGATTACCTTCGCCCCCCCCCCCCCCCACTACACAGGCCAAACACTGTATAAGTCATAACCGGATGTGACGTTTTCGACAATATCTGATCGGGTTAAAATACGATGTCATACACGACCCCGATGACTGATCGTCACCCAGACCAAAGATTATAGACGTGGACCTCTCCGTTCGTTTTTTCTACCGTGTGAAAAAACGTGACTTTCCCTATTATGGCCGAAAATGACCGCGGAAAAAAAATGAGAACCGGAAACGGAATCTGCGTCATGAAACCGGAACCCAATGAGTCTGAAGGAATCAGGAAGCGAAAGTGATCATGAAAAATAGACAGAATAGCGCGACCACAATCAAAAGTAAAAACTCGGGATTTCTTGTTCTGGCAGGGGGGGTACTCGGGAAAAACTCGGGATATCTCGGGGCGTGGCACTGAGAGAGTTAAAGTATCAAAAGTAAAAGTATATATTTTTTTGAAAATAGCATATATCGAGAAGCAGAACTACAAGCTCACAACGTGTCGCAATGTGATACGCTGTGAGCTTGTAGATTGGCTATTTTCAAATAACCTATGTATAAGATAGGGTTGAAGTGGTTAGTGTATGTTTTATAATATAATGAGTTATATCTGCAAAGTAACTAGTAACTAAAGTTTTCAAATAATTGTAGTGGAGTAAAAGTACAGTATTTGACTCTTGAGATGTAGTGGAGTAGAAGTAAAAGTACTGAAAATTGAAAATACTCCAGTAAAGTCAAAAATCACACCCAGTGTGAAGTGGGCGGTGTGTGGTCATCACAGTGGTCATGACAGTGATGGAAGTTCACTTAAAGAAAAGTAATATTTCTGAAGTGTGTGGTGCTATTTATAGTTATTAATTTCATCATGTGTTTTGCTAGCTAATCACAGTACTGAATAGAGTCAGCCAATAAAGTCAGCCAATAATATTACAATAATATTACATCACAGTGATGGAAGCTCACTTAAAGAAAAGTATAGATTTGCATTGAATGTGTTGGGGTTAGGGGTGTACAATGGTTGGTCCACAATGGGTGATGCACTTAAAAAAAAACATAAATGTGTTTTTTTTAGTGCATAGTCCTATTTATAGGGCTATGCACATGTGTCATGTGTTTCACTAGCCAATCACAGTCCTGAATAGAGTCAGCCAATAAAGTCAGCCAATCATATTACAGCTAGTGGTCATCACAGTGATGGAAGCTCACTTAAAGAAAGGTATAGATTTGCATTGAATGTGTAGGGGTTAGGGGTGTACAATGGTGGCCAATCACAGTGCAGTGAATGTCGATGTCCAAACCTCACATATAGGGGCGGTACACCGCCCAAAAATAACTCAAAACTGTACTTGAGTACAGTACTTGAGTAAATGTACTTAGTTACTTTACACCACTGGGGGGGGTTGGGTGTTATTGTGTTAGCAAGCCAAGAGGGAAACAACATCGCCGGGGGTTTGCCACAGCATAGGAGGTGTTTTGGTTTCCGTTTGTGTCGTCATCCCTTACCTCCCTCCCTCCCTCCCACTCTCATCATCATCCCTCTCTCTCCACCTCCCTCCTCCTCCTCTATCTACCTCTGTCCCCATACCCTCTTCCTCCTGCCTTTTGCTCTTCCATCTCTCTCCTGTTTCCCTCCATTTCTCTCTCTCTCTCCCCTGTCGCCCGGGCAGAATGGTCTATAACCCATTCAGACCGGGAACGCATCTGTGTCATTTTTTTATTTCTTAGGCTATTCAAAAATAGCAGATCTACAAGCTCGCTACGAGCTTGTAGATCTGCTATTTTTTAGAAAAAATCTTGAACATTCGTGCACATATTTGGAAATATGTTTTTTTTTTAAAGGGAATATTTGTAACTCAAATCTTTGCTTCATGGGGGTCCCTGGAACTAACTATTTTGAGATGGGGGGTCTACGGCCAAATATATATCATTTTGGGGTAGGGTTACTAGACATGAAAAGGTTTGAGCACAACTGATATAGAAACATACGTTTTTTTCAAAAAACTAAAGGGAACATTTGTAACTCAAATCTTTGCTTCTGGGGGATTCTACAAATGTCTTCTAAATCCTAACAGTTTTCTGAAAAACGTATGTCGCTACAGTATATCAGTGGTTCTCGTACATTTTCATGTCAAGGACCACCCAAACTAATGTAGTTGGCCGAGGACCCCCATCTGAAAATATGTATTTCCAGGGACCCCCAAGAAAATGCATATATATTCAAATATTCGCACAGATGTTCAAGATTTTTCAAATAATTCAGATCTACAATCTCATAGTGAGCTTGTAGATCTGCTATTTTTAAATAGCCCAAATAAATCTTGACGGAATGACAGAGATGCGTTCTCGGATTTAATGGGATAAACATGCCAGGAACGATGCCTCTTCTCCTCTGTCCAAATTGCTGTTTCCACACCTGGAACGGCCGCCATGATCGCATTTTCACACTCTATATTTTAAAGCAAAACAACAACAAAAAAGCAATAAATCAACGGAAGAGGAGAGCCGATAGTCGAGTGGAACGCCGTGGCTCTCTTGTATAGGCCCGCTTTCGGGGGATCTCTGAATTATCCATCAAGCAAAATAGCCCCCGCACAGCATGCAGGTCTAAATCTTCTCCGAGCTCAATGTTTTTTTTTGCATGAAAAACTCCACTGAGAATCGATTGAGCCCGCAGCTGAAAGGCCAACCAAGGGGAAGTCGTTTCCAGATGATGACGACAGCGAGCGCTGTCTCGTTTTAAATGACAGCACTTCAGCGTCAATGCTACAATACTATCGGTCTATAAATGTAATCGAAGGCCTTTCTAGAGGGAGAACACGCTCTCGCTCTTCTTAACCCATTGAGACCTGAGGTCGCTTCTAAACATTTTCAAAATCCTAAAAAAAAAATCGGAAAAAAATATTTTAAAAATATTTTTTACGATTTTCCAAAAATAGCAGATCTACAAGTTCATAGCGCGGCACTCGGTGCCGCGCTATGAACTTGTATATCTGCTATTTTTGAATAGCCAAAGACATCTAAAGTGACAGATGCGTTCCAGGTATCAATGGGTTAACACATTCAGTGGCAGGTATTAATTAATTAATTCATCGGCCACTGCCAGCGTTTTTACCTTATTTTGACAATCCGCAGAAACCCACGGAAGCCACGATGTGGACATGGATGTAAACAAAAGCTGTCTGTGGGGAGGGGGGAGGATCTCGTCTATCCACCGGAAAAAAAACATTGTAACCGCGATTGTCCGTCCTGTTGTTATCGGCAGTTGAATATGGCTCGTTTTCATACAAAAAAAACGCAGTCTGGGAGAAGAAATCTGAGCTAGATGTGTTTTTCTAAGTCTCATAACATTGGAGTGAACGGAGTTTAGGATGACGTCATTTCTGGTTCTAGTCTTCTCTCGCAGCCAAGGGATCAATCATCGGTTGGTGAAGAGCACCCTCTAGCGTAATCTCCTTTTTTGCGTTGCAACTCATGTGTCAAAGGGCCACATAAGACAATAAAAATATCTAATAATTTCTCTCTAAAAAAAAAAAAAAAACGTTAAGAAATTGTAAAAAGAGCCAATCTACAAGCTCACAATAGGCTCTATTCACAGCAGCCATATTATGAAGACATTCACAGGTGTTACCAATGATACTAATGAAGACTCTGTTCCATTCTGGTCAAACAGAGTCAGGGTGCCGATATTGTGCATGTTGGCCCACTGGAAACCCTCTGCTACACCAGTGGGTCTACAGTTGGGGTCCAGGGACCCTCATGGGCTTCCAAATGGCCCCTTACAGGTGTGTAACTCTGAGAGTGTACAAATGGAACCAAATGGACCCGTAAGGGTCCATTTGGTTCCATTTGTACACTCTCAGAGTTGTGGGTGTCGTGGAAACCACTGTGCTACACTAAATGGAACAGAGCCTTCATTAGTATCATTGGTAACACCTGTGAAAGAAGTGATAACATGGCTGCTGTGCATAGAGCCTATGTGTCGCATTTTCACTAGTTTGGGTCCCAGGGAGACATCAAATTTTACTTTTGGTTATCGAGCTAAAAAAGTTTGGGAAATCACTGCCCTAAGGTGATGTGGATGTTTCAGACATTTTGTACACATCCATTTTTAGAGGACTACGCATTACATTCGCTTTAGAGGAAAATCACTATCGCTGTTACTGTGAATTCAATTGAGCCTTTACCAGAGCACAACCAGCAAAGTGGAGTGTGTGGACTGGATTTGTGAGGCCACAAGCGAGAGGCTTTGCTGAGCCACAATGGACCTGTTTTCACTCAGAAAGGAGGGGTGGGGAGCAGGAGCAGCGGTGGGAAAAGTAAAACGTTTTACTTAAGTAAATGTATCAATACTGAAATGTAGAAATACTCTGTTAGAAGTAAAAGTCCGGAATTCAAAATGTACTTTTGATGCCTATACAAAAGTATAGGCATCAAAATGTACTCATAGTACCAAAAGTAAAAGTACTCATTTTGCAGAATGTCCCATTTAGAGTTTTCAAATGTATAACAATCTTTTGAAAATAGCAGATCTACAAACTCACAATGTGTCGCGATGCGACGCATTGTGAGCTTGTAGATCTGCTATTTTCAAATGGCCGAAATGTATAGGACTGAAGCGGTTAATGTAGGTTTTGTAATAATAATTATAATCTACAAAGTAACTAGTAACTAACATTTTAGAATAATTGTAGTGGAGTAAACGTATAATATTTGCTTCTATGTAGTGGAGTAGAAGTACAAGTACTGAAAATTGGAAATACTCAAGTAAAGTAAAAAACATCTCAAAAAGTACAGTACTTGAGTAAATGTACTTAGTTACTTTCAACCACTGGTGGGGGGACTTGGGAGAGTGGAGAGACAGGGTGTAATTCCCCAGTCAGTGTGGTTGCATGACTCATCATGTAGCTTGCTGCATGCGCTGCATTCAATATTTCAGAAAATATGGCGGATCGGAATCCAAAGCA
>NC_139961.1:24820272-24842772 GCF_963454915.1 Gymnoscopelus microlampas | reverse complement strand
GGTAGAGAGTAACATTATAATACCAGCCTGTAGGGGAGGTAGAGAGTAACATTATAATACCAGCCTGTAGGGGGAGGTAGAGAGTAACATTATAATACCAGCCTGTAGGGGAGGTAGAGAGTAACATTATAATACCAGCCTGTAGGGGAGGTAGAGAGTAACATTATAATACCAGCCTGTAGGGGAGGTAGAGAGTAACATTATAATACCAGCCTGTAGGGGAGGTAGAGAGTAACATTATAATACTAGCCTGTAGGGGGAGGTAGAGAGTCACATTATAATACCAGCCTGTAGGGGAGGTAGAGAGTAACATTATAATACCAGCCTGTAGGGGGAGGTAGAGAGTAACATTATAATACCAGCCTGTAGGGGGAGGTAGAGAGTCACATTATAATACCAGCCTGTAGGGGGAGGTAGAGAGTAACATTATAATACCAGCCTGTAGGGGGAGGTAGAGAGTAACATTATAATACCAGCCTGTAGGGGGAGGTATAGAGTAACATTATAATACCAGCCTGTAGGGGGAGGTAGAGAGTCACATTATAATACCAGCCTGTAGGGGGAGGTAGAGAGTAACATTATAATACCAGCCTGTAGGGGGAGGTAGAGAGTAACATTATAATACTAGCCTGTAGGGGGAGGTAGAGAGTAACATTATAATACCAGCCTGTAGGGGGAGGTAGAGAGTCACATTATAATACCAGCCTGTACGGGGAGGTAGAGAGTAACATTATAATACCAGCCTGTAGGGGGAGGTAGAGAGTAACATTATAATACTAGCCTGTAGGGGGAGGTAGAGAGTAACATTATAATACCAGCCTGTAGGGGGAGGTAGAGAGTCACATTATAATACCAGCCTGTAGGGGGAGGTAGATAGTAACATTATAATACCATCCTGTAGGGGAGGTAGAGAGTCACATTATAATACCAGCCTGTAGGGGGAGGTAGAGAGTAACATTATAATACCATCCTGTAGGGGAGGTAGAGAGTCACATTATAATACCAGCCTGTAGGGGAGGTAGAGAGTAACATTATAATACCAGCCTGTAGGGGGAGGTAGAGAGTAACATTATAATACCAGCCTGTAGGGGAGGTAGAGAGTAACATTATAATACCAGCCTGTAGGGGAGGTAGAGAGTAACATTATAATACTAGCCTGTAGGGGGAGGTAGAGAGTAACATTATAATACCAGCCTGTAGGGGGAGGTAGAGAGTAACATTATAATACTAGCCTGTAGGGGGAGGTAGAGAGTAACATTATAATACTAGCCTGTAGGGGGAGGTAGAGAGTCACATTATAATACCAGCCTGTAGGGGGAGGTAGAGAGTAACATTATAATACCAGCCTGTAGGGGGAGGTAGAGAGTAACATTATAATACCAGCCTGTAGGGGGAGGTAGAGAGTAACATTATAATACCAGCCTGTAGGGGGAGGTAGAGAGTAACATTATAATACCAGCCTGTAGGGGGAGGTAGAGAGTCACATTATAATACCAGCCTGTAGGGGGAGGTAGAGAGTAACATTATAATACCATCCTGTAGGGGAGGTAGAGAGTCACATCATAATACCAGCCTGTAGGGGAGGTAGAGAGTAACATTATAATACCATCCTGTAGGGGGAGGTAGAGAGTAACATTATAATACCATCCTGTAGGGGGAGGTAGAGAGTAACATTATAATACCAGCCTGTAGGGGGAGGTAGAGAGTAACATTATAATACCAGCCTGTAGGGGGAGGTAGAGAGTAACATTATAATACCAGCCTGTAGGGGGAGGTAGAGAGTCACATTATAATACCAGCCTGTAGGGGGAGGTAAAGAGTCACATTATAATACCCCCCGTTGACAAAGCGGTGGCGGGGGGCACCAAACCGGGTTCAAGCACCGGGCACCACGAAGGGTTTTGTACCCCTAAAAACGTGTTTGGTACCCCTAAAAAACTTGTCACCTTTTTCACCATTGGCCTGTTTGCATGCCTGACTACTATCGAGGTGCCCTTGCGCAAGGCACTCGACCAACAACTGACCCAGCGGCGTATCTCAGTGGCTGACAGTAGAAAGCCTGTGGCTGTCCAAGACATTTGATTTTTGATGTATTCATTCGCACAATAAAATAAGTGTACAAAAGTAACATTATTAAAACATCACAGAAATACGTGCATGTGAGAAAGGAAACCCATATAGGGCTTATACAAGGATCTCACCTAAAATAATAAACACGTAGTAAAAACATAGTAATCAAGCATAAGACACGACAAACAACAAGTACCTTGTGTGCAGTTGAATGGGTGGGTGGGTGTGTGTGTGTGTCTGGGTGTAGAGTGCGCGTGAGTGTGCATGTGTCTGAGTGTGCATGTGGTAGAAGCTAGTGGAGAGGCTTGATTCATCAGGCTGACCTTCAGTCTATGTTTAAAGTTACTGAGTGAAGATGAAGAGTTGGCAATAAGTAGGTGTTTATTCAAGAGTAAAGAACCTCGGTCTTTAATGGAGAACTGGCTATGAGTGGTACAGCTGAAGGGAGGATGGAGATTGTCGGATTGTATAGTATTGTAATTATGAACTGAGCGAGTTGGTCTTAAAATATTCTTTAAAAGGTGTAGGAAGCATATTTGAAAGGTAAGTGCATTTATAGATGAAAATCTATAAATCGCATCATGCACACTTGCATCTCATGATGCAAGTGTGAGAGTGTGTGTGTGTGTGTGTGTGTGTGTGTGTGTGTGCGTGTGTGTGTGTGTGTGTACAAACGTGACACCGGGTCACACGCACACACTCAGTGGAACCGAATAAAGATGAGAACGCCACATATGATGGACTTCCTGATAAACCAGACAGACAGAACATTTAGACGGTTAAATGACAGCGTAATGACTGATGGATACATTAGCGGCATACCCAAGGCTGAGCGACGGAGCACAATCTTTCTTATTTACCTCTAGATTGGCGGGGCGGATTCGGGTGTCGAGGGCATCGTGAATTATGCAGTTACGCGCTATGACTCCATCTCACACAAAGCCACACTTGCCGATATAGGATGTGTTTGTTATATATAGCAGTGGGACATACAGTATAAGACTATATGGACTCGGGAGAGGTCCGAGGTCTCCGGTTGCTGCATGCCGTCGGTTCTCATGGGCGATACATTAATGAGTCAATAACATTAGCTAAATGCATTTACAAATTATTGCTCACAGTGCTGACATGCATTATTACTGGTCCATTAGACCATTAGACAAAGTACTGTATGTATTAACCCGTTGAAACCGGGAAAGCGTACTGTAAGTCGTTACCGTCTGAATGTTGTGTTTTTGTCACGTTTATGTTGGTACAGTATGTCTTACTTTGGAATGGGAATATTTGTTAAGGGGATGTCGGAGGGGGGTGGGGGGAGGGAGATGTATGCTGGAGTGTATGAATGTATGCATGTATATGTATCTATAGTGTGTGAGTGTTTTGCTGTTGTCACTGTAAGTACAAATTTTTTATCAATACATACATTGATAAAAGAATAATACAAAAAACAGGAAGGCATCTGTCATTTGAGATTTTAGCGTGGACTATTCAAAAATATTAGATACAAGCTCAGCGTTTGAAAAATTCAGTTTAGAAGGCATTTGCAGAATCGACCTCAGGTCTCACTCATTGACCGCCAATGACGAGATTGTCGCTCTTCCGCAGCGTGTGAATGATCGCATGATCACCCAAGAAGAGTACACCCAGAAAGCATGCGATCACAACAAAATGAAGCTGGTTTTGTTTAGAATTATAGATTTTCCAAAAATCTAAATGTCTCTTTTTTTCTGTTGCTTTTTGGTGAAAACAAGCCACATTCAACTGCCCATAACTATGGAAGGGAATCGCGTGAAGGGTACAAAAAAAAGTGCTGTGTTGTTCCAGTCTACTGTATATGTTCAGCAAAGACATGTAAGGCGGTATGCCGTAGCAAAAAGTATTAGGGTGACTCGACTCCAGCCTCCATCCCCACTTGGCCGGAGCCAGATCAGCTAATCTTAAACCTTTGCTCATGAACGGCAGGCACTCGGCGCTGCTGTTTGCACCCTTCTCTCATCAGTTTCCAGATCAGATCTGTGAACAGCGGAGAGCTCTGTGGAGAGGAGGCCTTATCGGACAAGCTGTGTGTGGAGAGGCCGGCCCATGCTAGCAGTCATTCGAGCCCAGGGTATAAGGGCTAGGACAACATCAGATAGGGATTAAATCAACAGACTGCTGGCCCCCGAACCCCCGTGACCAGCCAGGATACTTAGAACCCCTGAAGAGGGAGGGGGAGAGAGAGAGAGGGAGAGAGAGAGAGAGAGAGAGAGAGAGAGAGAGAGCTTACAGCCGGATTTACGCTTTTGTCGTATGATGAACGCGCTTGAGAAAGACGATGGGAGGAAGGGTTAGGAAGGAAGGAAGGAAGCATACGGTACAAGAAGCAGGAATAGGGTGCAGTTTAGGTGAGCACCTATTGGTCTGTCTCATTGGCCCTCAAAGTGGGGTCCCCAGCAAAAATGTGTTAATATAGCGTCACAATCATTTTTTCCACTTTAACCATATTTTATGGTTTGGCTATTCAAAAATAGCAGATATACAAGCTCACAGCGCGGCACCGAGTGCCGCGCCGTGAGCTTGTAGAACTGCTATTTTTGAAAAATTATGTATTTTTTAAAGCAAACTTTTTAAAATAAAATGTTCGCTCCTGGGGGTCGCTGGCACAAAACATTTTCAGATGGGGTCCGCGGCCAAATATATATCAATTTAGGGGTCCTTGGCATGAAAAAGTTTGAGAAGCACTGGTCTATCTGACATGAAACAGTGAAAGTTTAAAGGATGTAATAAAGCAGGCGTTTTCAAAGTTTAGCACGGACGCACGCACGCACACACGCACGCACGCACACACACACAACTATGACATTACAATTACTATCCGCGCTCTGTTGAGCCTCACCTTATTTGAATCTCAATTTACGTAACATGACAGAACTTACGAAAGGTACGATAAAGCATCAAGTCCAGATAACGTCAAATTCATCTGCAATATATAGGCCAGCCTGGAAACAAAGAGCAGGGGGCTATTACAAATCACACCCGATAGGACCTGAGACCTGAGACTATGTATAGAAGCAGCTATTTGTAATAGCGTGCCCATTTTCCTCGCATCAAAAGGTGGAAAAGATGGGCATGTAGGGGCCCATGACATAATCAGGTTGACGATCTCCACAGATTCATCGAGGGCAGCTCATCAGGCTTCTTCCCCCTTAGGCGTGACCATGTACAGGATTATAAAGTGGGTCTAGGGCTGGCTGGCCGATATTGACCCTTTTTCTTCAGATTCATGGACCATTCATGCACAATAGGCTCTATGCACATGCAGTAGCCATATTGGAAAGAAATTGGGCCTCGTCTTGCTTCCCTCACAGGTGTTACCCGATGATACTAATGAAGGCTCTGTTCCATTCTGGTACAAACAGGGTCAGGGTGCTGATATTGCGCATGTTGGCTCGCTGGAAACACTCTGCTACACCGGTGGTTCTGAAACGGTTCCTTGAGGGTGTTCCAAATGGCGCCTTACGGGTGTGTAACTCTGAGAGTGTACAAATGGAACCAAATGGACCCGTAAGGGTCCATTTGGTTCCATTTGTACTCTCTCAGACTTATGAAATTTAAAAGTTGTGTGCACTCTCAAGAGTTATGAAATTAAAAAGTTTGAGAACCACGGTGCTACACGAAATGGAACAGAGCCTTCATTGGTATCATTGCTAACACCTGTGAAGGAAGTAAGGAGGAGGCCCAATTTCCTTCCAATATGGCTGCTGTGCATGGAGCCTATTTCTAAATTCGATTGTTTTGTTTCTTCTCTATATACAAAAAGTCCAAAAACAACAAACTTCAAACAAGAAGTTGCAACCCCCCCCCCTCATCTAACTATATAAATGGCGAGCAACTTCCGCACCCTCGGTGGTGACACCCCACAGCTCTGTTATCGGATAAACAACGCACCGCCAGACCACATGTCGCCTACTGACTCGCCACGGCGGCCGCACTGAATTTACGCCTCGCGTAGGGGACATCTCACTGTTCACTACACCTTTTCCACCGCGCAACATAATTAATTCTACTCACCAAATGTCGGACAAAACGGAAGGGGAGGCAGCTTCGTACCGTTTACCGTGCGCACGACCTCATCACCACAACAGCAGGCAGCCGCTGCGGGTTTTTTTTCCTTTTTTTCAAAACTTTTTTTTTGGTCACCATTTTCTCCAGGCACCATTTCTGGTGTAACGTCGGGTGTTTCTTTTCACCAGCCAATCACCTTTCACGTTGCCACGTCCGTTGCCACGTCGCGCTGACGTACGCTAAACAAGCGCTGCCGTGCGCACAATGCAAACGAGCCCAAAGGCGCGCGAAAATAAGCCGACCATTGCTTAGACACAAAGTCAGACCTGGCAACGCAGCCTACGCCAATCATGTGTGAGAGATCTACAAGCTATGGGGCAGAGACGCCACCGTATCTTAGCAACAACTACAACGCTCACTCTCATTGGTCGTGTCACGCTAAGAGCAGTCTCCAGACAATGGCATCGCAGACAGCTTGCTGTTACTGCTGTAGCCATCACAGGCAGTTGCAGCACGACGGACAGGGCGCTGTGATAGCTGCCATGTCGCTAACGCTAACCTGGTTGTCATGCCTGCAGCGGCTGTGCAATCACTTTGTCAACAATGCACGTTCGTGTGGTGAATGTCTATATTGCTGCTCAGTTCGTCCATTGTACATGGTGTATGTTTGTGTGTGTCTTCTGGAGAACTATGTAGCTCCACAGCAACTACAGTAACTAACGTAATGGCAGGACCGCCCCCCCCCCCCAAATACACGTACTCACAACAACACCAGGCGGCCGCCATCTTGCAGAAAGGGCTGCCATTCGCCAGCTTTCACAAAAACAAGCAACCACCTTCATATTTTTTTTTTTTTTTTTTTTTTTTTCCTTTTGGAAATTTTCATCCCACGATTTCCGCGCGGACCACCAGGGGGTCCGCGGACCCCTGGTGGTCCGCGAAACATACAAAATATAATTTCTTCTACTTATTTTTCATCATTTTGTAACTTTTACATTACACTTTCTTACAATTTTTTTTTTTTTTTTCCCTTTTTTCAAATGTTACTTAGACAATTTGTCTACCCCCATATACACACGCCCACGTGGGCCCCGTGCGCGTACATGCCTCTAACAGCCATAATCCCCATCTATACTGCCCACTCTGTGCTGCAGCTACACGGATACAGACACAGGGACACGGAGGGACCAACAAACGCAAAGCCCCGTGCGCGGCTGGGGTTGAGGGGGGCGTAGCCCCCCGAAACTCTAGTATATAATAATAATGAATAGTATTAATGATTATCCGCCCACTAATGCCCCCCAGCAATGTCAGCTTTAAATGCAAAGTAAACACCCCCCGTTTTTTGTTGTCTTTAACTCCTACTTATCATATTAATAGCCTGATACTATACAAAATGATATAATCGGTGCAATACAGTATAGATTTACATAACTTTGAAAGGGAAATGCATGTGTAGCATAATAAAAGTTTAAACACAATTAGGCTACAGGTTTTCAAGAGAATGATGCAGCTCTCTGTTTATTATTTTGTCCATGGAACTTTCTGCCGTAACTAATCCGCCCAGAAGCGTTGCTCATCGCTGATGACAGTGCAGATGTCACGCACTGTCCAGAATTGTGATATTCAACGGATCGGGATTGACAGATTTATAAGACGATGATTGCAATATTTAATGTTTGGAACGTTGGCAGTCGCTGAAGACCGCTTTACATTTCATTTCATGCAGTTGAAAGATTCACCACTGCTCCCGGGCATCACAGTACTAACGTCCATCGCGGTGGGCAGTGGTGTAGAGTAACTAAGTACATTCACTCAAGTACTGTACTTCAGTACAATTTTGAGGCATTTTTTTACTTTAGTGGAGTAGTTCCAATTTTCAATACTTTTACTTCTATTCCACTACATCACAGAGGCAATTATACTTTTACTCCGCTACAATTATTTGAAAACTTTAGTTAATTTGTAGATTTTGATTATTATTACAAAACATACGTTACCCACTTCAGCCCTAAATAGGCTTTAAAAATAGCCGATCTACAAGCTCATAACGTGTCGCAATGCAACACGTTCTGAGCTTGTAGATCGGCTATTTTCAAATGATTTTATATATTTTGAAAACATGAAATGGAAGATTTCTGCATAATGAGTACTTTTACTTTTGGTACTTCAAGTACATTTGGATGTCAATACTTTTGAACTTTTACTCAAGTAAATTCTGAATACCAGACTTATAAGCTACAATACTTGTAACAGAGTATTTCTGCATTGCAGTATTGATACGCTTACTTAAGTAATAAGTACAGTAAAAAATGTGTTTTTTTCCTGCCTCAGTATGAGGCTTCAGTTGCCTTTTTGTTCGCTTTGCTAAACTCCTGAAACACGACGCAAAATGCCTCGACTCGTTTTCCTGTATTTATTTGTATCTATGGATTTAGCCAATAACACGCTGTGCTTCCATCTATAAATACAGTAGAAGAAATATTTTGAAGGTCACACGTTACCATTGGCTAGCACTTATTGAAGGCTGCAGCTATCGATTATGTTCTATGCGATTACTCTATTGATTACTTTTATGATTAATCAAATAATAATCGCGGGAAGGCCATGGGGCCACAAAAAAATCAGTAAGGTTCACCCTGCAATATGCCAATAAGATTATGATATATCTGACGTGCAAAGTTGACCTTTTGGTCCGAGGGCGTTGACCTGACCTGAACTAATTGATTGACATCACCATCCGTGTGCCTGATCTATACTTGCTTGTGCATCGTGTTGCATATCGAAAATAGCCTCTACAAGCTGACAACGCGTCACAGTGCGGCTTGTAGATAGGCTATTTTAAGTGTGCAACAGGATACGCATTATTCAGGTCTTTAGAGCCCCACTGACAGTCAAATGTAGCTATGCGACTATGTATTTAAGTAAGTTAGTACATTTTATTTATATAGCACTTCTCATAGAGAAAACTCACAAAGTGCTTTACATACAATAAAAATATAACAATTAAAAATAATAGCAGCAGCAAAACTGTACAATACAATAGAACTCAGAACAAAAACAGCAGACATATTACAAAGATGAAAAAAATCAAAGATACAGTATGCCGCGAATGCATGTCCAAACAGAAGTGTTTTCAAGTGGTTCTTAAAAATGCCCACAGATGCTGCAGCTCTCAGGACCTGCGGAAGGGCATTCCTGGGAGCTACAGCCTGAAAGGTGCTGTCGCCCTTGGTTATTTAGTTGGTTCGAGGGATGACTAACAGACCCTGGTCGGCTGGCATTATGGCGGCTGACCTGGACTATACACATTGGCTGGCCTAACTACGGTAACGTCTTGTTGACCAGGCTGTCCCTCTGGAATATGGGACCATGCTAAGGTGTTGCAAAGGTGTTTTTGTCTCGTTGTTTCAGTGTTGCAGTGGGTGTCTGGTGTGTACTGTATGTGTTGGCTGCTTTCTTTTTTGTTGGTTGTGCACCTGAAAAAGCTCACGGGCGAAACTTGTCATGCTCATGAAATCTATCTACATACTTTAGAGGAGTCTCTCAAAATATAAGCTGCGAACCGCCACCGGGCCATACATGGAGCAGTGGCTGAATATATTGATAATGCAAATAAAAAATGAGAGAAAAAAAAAAGAAATGAAAAGAAAATAATCAAAGATATTTATTTGCTACTGTGTATATATGTATATATGCATATATGCATGAAAGACTAATTTACCCAGCAGACCGTGCCAGTTGCAGTAAACAAATTGCACTGTCATGACAATCACTCGTTCTCGCTGAAAACTGACAGCTGCTCGCTCAAAGCCTGGAGGCTCCACGAAAGGGCTGTCAGCTTGAATGAAAGGATTCAAATCCCATTCAAAGTGAATGCTCAAATCGTATGTTACGAATAGGTAAAAGTGTCACCAATACATCATTATTTCTATTTATATGTTATGATGAATGTGATTTGATATTTGATGTCATAACTGTAGAACGGTAGAATGTAAAATATCTATAGAAGAAAAAGAAAATAATCAATTCATTTTGAACTAGGCACTGGCTAGCCTTTCCCCAGTTGGTGTGCTAACAATCAAATCATAAAACAAAGAAGTCACAAACAAATGTGATTTTTAGTATCACAAACAAATGAATCCTCTCTGGTTGTTCTTCTTTTGCTCTGAACTTGCTTCCTCTACAAGCTGTGCCGAGGCAGTGTCAGGATATACTGTGGTCTTTTTTATTGCGCTTCAGCAGGTCGGAAAAACCACTTCAGTTTTTGCTATTCAGACTCGACTCTATGCTGAGCCCATATGAAACTCCTCTTCAACTTCATATACTCCAGACAATATGCCCTATGCACAGCAGCTATAGCATGAAATTGGACTGTATGTTACTTCCTTCACATACGGTTGTGTTCTATTCTGGTCAAACAGAGTCAGGGTAATGCTATTATGCATGTTGGCTCACTGGAAAGGCTCTGCTGTACTAAATGTAAAGAAGCCTTGATTCTATATCATTGGTAATACATGTGAAGGAAGTTCAATTTCCTGCCAACATGGCTGCTGCACATCGGGTCTATGACAACAAGTTGCTCCTTCAGACCGAACTTCCTCAGGTGTCTTTCGACGCGTACCTACAAGCTTGCGACCGGACGCGATAGTGTACCCACCGCCCATTCAACAGCAGATTTTCGGCAACAGACGCTTTCCAGGACTCGCCGACGCCAACGTCGGTGCGTTGAAGAGCTACCTTTAGACAAACATTCTGTCCACTGTTTCCAAATAGACGCAGCTTCCACCGCTTCACTGAAGGGCATTCCCTTCTACTCCACTACAATTGTTTGAAAACTTTAGTTACTAGTTACTTTGTAGATTTTGATTATTATTACAAAACATACATTTGCCACTTCAGTCCGAAATATACATTTCGGCCACATTGTGAGCTTGTAGATCTGCTATTTTCAAAGGATTTTTATGAATCTATATATATACAATTTGAATCCTGCGCCATGCCGGTTGTCAGTATGTACGAACGTTGTATGTGGCCAGTGTGACGTAATCTGACATCACGATGAGACGGTCGTCCCGAATATGGACACAACGCCAGTGTGACGTAATCTCACGACAGCATGACATCACGCATGACATCACATCCTACCTATAAATTCTAGGATGCCGTCAGATCGCACCAGTTCGACGGCTTCCATAGTGGGTTTTGGTCATTGGAGAGGTGATGCACGTCACCTCTTTCTGAAGTGGGTACTTTCAAAGCCTGCCGTGGATTTAGGAGAGCACAAAACTCTCTCTCACACTGTGAGGTGCCTGTAAGGTGGCACTGCAAAGCGAACGACGCGTCACGCTAGACGTTCGGGCCGCATAGCGGCCCAAACTTCTAGTTGTATACATTTGTAAACTTGTGAAATTGGTTATTCTGCGTAACGAGTACTTTTACTTTTGATACTTTAAGTACATTTTGATACCAATACTTTTGTACTTTTACTCAAGTCCCTTTTTAATTCCGAACTTTTACTTGTAACAGAGTATTTATATATTGCCGTATTGGTACTTTTACTTAAGTAGAATATTTGAGTACTTTTTCCACCACTGCGCACCATGGACCCCTCAAAAATGCACAATCTTCCCCCTCAGAGTCCCGTTCACTTCCCTGCTATGGGAGTGAAGGGGTGGTGTTTCCCGTTGCATGTGTATATCTAAAATTTTTGGCTATCTAAAAATAGCATATATACAAGCTCATAGCGCGGCACCGAGTGCCGCGCTATGAGCTTGTAGATCTGCTATTTTTGAAAAAACGTGAAAAAATATTTTCTATATTTCTTTCAAAAAACTGTTAGGATTTAGAAAACATTTTAGAATCGGGCTCAGGCCTTAATGGGTTAATTAAACTCTGGCACTTAATGTGTTAATGTGGCCGCCAGTGGATTGCTCAATCTGTTTTGGAGTTGCACAAGGTGGAATGAAAAGTTCACTCTCTCTCTCTACTTTACTGTACGATTCAAGATTTTACTTTTTGACTTCCTCGTCGTGTACATCTTTAAGAATGAGTGAGCACCGAAGTGCACGTCAACAGATGCTGCTCCACATACTGTATGCACAGAATACATTTTCGTTGGAGGCCTCCTTTTGCCTCCACCCCCCCCCCCCCCCCCCCCTCATCCTCAACCCCGGGCTGAAAAATCGCTCGATCCGGGTGAAATAAGCAATTTTGCAGCAGCGGCTTTGGAGATTAGACTGACTTGAACTTAGGTCTCATTCACAGACTGTACTGATAGTGAAAAAGTGAAGGCGGGCGTCTCTCATTAGATTCCAGGATTGCACGACTCAGCTGAATCATTTTATCAGATCCCTCCCTATAATGGCTATGCGGTTCAGGGTTGCCGGCGGATAAGGAAGAAAAAGAAAAAAAAAAACGGGTTTCTATAACGGTTTGTAAACAATCTGATAATTTTTCGGGGGAATCAGAGAGAGAGAGAGAGAGAGATTAACCCATTAAGACCGGGAACGCATCTGTGTGTCATTTTAAGATTTCTTTGGCTATTCAAAAATAGCAGATCTACAAGCTCATAGCGCGGCACTGAGCTTGTAGATCTTTATTTTAAAATTGTGAACATTTGTATATATATATATATATATATATATATATATATATATATATATATATATATATATATATATATATATATATATTTATTATTATTTTTTTACAGCAAGCATTTTTAACTCAAATCTTTGTTTCTGGGGGGTCCCTGGAACCATTTTTTTTAGATGGGGGTCCGCGGCAAAATACATATAATTTTGGGAGTCCTTGACATGAAAGAAGTTTGAGAACTTTTCAAAAAACTGTTTTGATTTGAATGATTTAGAATACATTTGTAGAATCCCCCGAAGCAAAGATATGAGTTACAAATGTTCGCTTTAAAAATATATATATTCAAAGATTTGCACACATATTCAAGATTTAAAAAAAAATAGCCAACGTTATCTTAAAATGACACAAAGGATGCTTTCTCGGTCTTAAAGGGTTAATGTAAGAAAGAGATTTAGCTAAACAGAAAGTAGGACCTGGGAAAAACAGAAAGGTGACAATAAAAAAAAAACTAAACAAAAAAAAAAGGAATAGAAAGTTTTAAGGCAAAACAAAATAAAATCATATTGAGCTATGGATTTCCACCTGGAGTGAGCTAGGCTACTGACAGTATCTGGCCCTGCTATCTGAATCTGTCACGGAGCTTATCCTTCAATATTGGTTCTCTGGGGTGCAAGAGAAAGAGGAAGCATGCAGGACGGGGAGAGAGAGAGAGAGAGAGAGAGAGGAAGAAGAAGAAAAGGAGAAACTCCTCCTCTGCACTCTCAATCTCATCCACGGGGCGAAGCCATCACTCACACGGTCATATTTGAATTAGATGTCTAGACATACAGTTTGCCAAAGGACTTCTCTGCTTCATCGTCAAGGGGTGTCCTCCCCCCCCTCCCCCCCCCCCCCCCACCTTCCGCACCTCTTATCCTCCATCAAAATGATGGAGGGGGGGGTGTCCTCGCACCCCACCCCCTCCCCCCCCCAATAAAAAGAAAAAGATCCCAAGGCTGCAAATGCATGCAGGTGTATAACCCATTAAGACCGGGGACGCATCTGTGTCATTTTAAGATTTCTTTGGCTATTCGAAAATATACAAGCTCATAGCGTGGCACCGAGTGCCGCGCTATGAGCTTGTATATCTGCTATTTTTTTTTTAAATCCTGAAAATTTGTGTTTTTTTTTTTTTTTTTTTTTTTTCAAAAAAAATGTAGGATTTTTAAAACATTTTTTTAATGGACCTCAGGTCTTATTGGGATAAAATGGGCCCTAGCTGTCAGCTGGGGCTTTTCCACTGGGAATGAGAACGGAGGAATTTTGAGTCCTGGCAAATCCCCCCGAAATAGATGTGTCGATAAAAGGGCTCCGGCGTCGATATAGATACGGTGTGATACCAGGACAGATTATGCTACTGTGTGATACAATAATACACAGTACAATGCAACGTGATCCCATGCAACACGCAGTCACACACACACACACACACACACACACACACACACACAAAGCGCACTCACCTATGCTCGGTTTATCTGTTTTTATTGCCTGTCAAAAATAATTGACACGCACACATGCACGCACATGCACGCGCACACACACACACACACACACACACACACACACACACACACACACACACACACACACACACACACACACACACACACACACACACACACACACACACACACACACACACACACGTGTAAAGTAACTAAGTACATTTACTCAAGTACTGCACTTAAGAACACTTTTGAGGAGTTCTTACTTTACTGGAGTAGTTCCCATTTTCAGTACTTTTACTTCTACTCCACTACATCTCAGGGGCAAATATTATACTTTTTAGTCCACTACAATTATTTCAAAACTTTAGTTACTAGTAACTTTGCAGATACAGTATACATTATTATATTATACAACATACAGTACCACTTTAGCCCTATTTCATACCTAGGCTATTTGAAAATAGCTAATCTACAAGCTCACAATGTGTCGCATCGTGACACGTTGTGAGCTTGTAGATCTGCTATTTTCAAACATTTAGTACTTTTACTTTTGGTACTTTAAGTATGTTTTGATGGCAATACCTTTGTACTTTTACTCAAGAAAGATTTTGAACACAGGCCTTTTACTTGTAACAGAGTACTTCTACTTTGTGGTATTGATACTTTTACTTATGTAAAAAATGTCTCACACACACACACACACACACACACACACACACACACACACACACACACACACGTCGTGTATCCACATGGATTGCAGCGTTTCTATGGCACACATTCACACACATGACACCATTGATGTTATTTGGTGTGCTCTGTAATATTTCGTATTTGAATGAGCTGCTACGTTGTATTATGCAAGAAAGCAAAAAGGCAATCAACCAACCTCTCTTTGAAGTCAGAACGTGTTATCATTTCAAATTCAAACCACTATTCTGTTGCTTTTTTTTGTATAACAAAGAGGGAATGTGTGCGCTTCAGATGACGAACCTTGAAAAACCGGTGCTTCTCAGAAATGGGACTGAGTGATCTGAACAAAATAATAGAGTTCTCACCAGACAGACAATGTTGTTATGGTGCAAAAAGACCGACATTTTTGACAAAAAGGTGTCTTCGTCACTGTCAACAAAGGCTTGCATTTTTAAAACTCCTCCCGAATAGATCACAGTCCCATTGGTAGTGTATGGCCAATGTATCATTTTATACAAATAATTATTATTATAATTATAATATTTATAATTATTATAAAATTATACTATATAAGAAACATGACCTATTTAAACCATGCGGTTTAAATATCAACAAACCAAAGCGGTTCGTTGATGATAGCAGTCTTATGCTGCCGTTCACACTGGCACATACAAAAGATAGAAATATACAAACAGTGGTCAAGTAACTAAAAAGTAAAATTGTGAGGTACTTTTACTTTACTGGAGTATTTTCAATTTGCATTACTTTTACTTCTACTCCACTTCATCTCAGAGGCAAATATTATACCTTTACTCCACTACAATTATTTGACAACTTTAGTTGCTAGTTACTTTATAGATGTCGATTATTACAAAACATATATTAACCACTTCAGCGCTGTATACATTTCGGCCATTTGAAAATAGCAGATCTACAAGCTCACGATGCGACGCATTGTTGTGAGCTTGTAGATCTGCTATTTTCAAAAGATTTGTAAACATTTTATACATTTGAAAACGTGTTAAACGGTACATTCTGCATAATGAGTACTTTTACTGTTTTACTTTAAGTACATTTTCATACCAATACTTTTGTACTTTACTCAAGTAAATTCTTAATTCTGGACTTTTAGTTTTAGTATTTCTACATTGCAGTATTGATACTTCTACTTAAGTAAAACAATATATACTTTTTCCACCACTGGATACAAAGCTACACAGCATTATTTGTAGCTTTGTATCTGTTGTAGCCTTTGTAGCAGCTACAAACGATGGATGTATCTTTGTATCTTCATGTCGCTGGCATCCATTGAAAAAGAACGGCAGCCCGTATTTGTATCTGCATATGTCCAGCTATTCTGGCTTTGAGGGGGCGCTTAGATTGACCCGCGGACACTAAACTGCATGAGTGCCCTTTGCAGTTGATAATAGAGTTGATCTTTTGCCCGTGCGTGGATGTGTGTACACTCCTTAGTGTACAGTAAGAGGAGTTTGAACAGTGGCAGCGACAGCAGCCATAAAAAAAAAGTGGTGCAACCCGGTTTATTAGGATGCAGATGTGGACGTCAGAGTGGACTAAAGCTGGCAACGTACTTCAAAAGAAGTCAAAAACATTTAGGGCAGGCCGGAACCCTAACAAGTTCTCTGTGGACAAAATTGTTTTAACCCATTAAGACCTGGAACTGTGTCATTTTTAGATTCGAGCTAAAAAGCATTATTTTACACTTTGGGCTATTCAAAAATAGCAGATCTACAAGCTCATAGCGCGGCACCGAGTGCCGCGCTACGAGCTTGTAGATCTGCTATTTTTGAAAATTCGTGAAAATGTGTGCAAATCTTTTAATATATATACTTTTAAAGCGAACATTTTTAACTAAATTCTTTGCTTCTGGGGGTCCCCGGAAAAACATATTTTGATGGGGGTCCGCGGCCAAATACATATCATTTTGGGGGTCCTTGACATGAAAAAGATTGAGAACCACTGATATCGAAACATACGTTTTTCAGAAAACTGTTGGGATTTAGGAGACGATGTAGAATCGGCTTCAGGTCTCAATGGGTTAAACTCTACGCAACTCCCCGCTTTGATGCTGAATGTTGGATCCCGTCTACGACGCTGATTCATTGGACAGAAAATGTGTGCTACACAGTATCTCTCTCCACAAATTAATTAACCATCTGGCTGTATTTGTACTAGTCCCTCCGAGAGTACCTTTGTACCTCCTAACCTGGAGAGGATAAAAACGTTTCGACTCAAAAGGTCAATAATAAAAGGATGTTTTTGGAGCTTAAAAACAGTGTGTGAATGTTTTTTTTATCTTCTCCTTGATTTTCGCCTTGATGTGCAGCACCTGGCCTAGATACAGGGATACGATGTGCATATGATCTTCTCTGTGAACTACCTACTAACCTGCCCATCCAACCTTTCTTTCTTTTTTTCTATACTTTTTATCCCGCGATTTTGTAACCCATGTTTCACCCAGTGCCAGTGCCAAAGCTTGTAATCTTGTAATCCCGGGCGCTACTCTCCCACTGCCAGCCTGGGAGAGCCCCGAACTCTGAGGTCATGTTTCCTTCAATGCATGAGGAGCGAGCAGGCCTCTTCTAATCACCTGACAGAGGGGGAGTTTCCCCGGTTGGACATATAGCACGTGGAAGGAACACGTTATTCCAACCAGTTCCTTTCCCCTCCATCAGTCGCCCCGGCTGACCAGGGGGAGGCAGTATAGAGACCAGGATTACTGCATGTTTTTTTGTGAGGGTACCTACACGGGGAGAACATGCAAACTCCACACAGAAAGGCCCTTTCGCCAATCCCACCTAGGGTATGGGCACTGCTGACGCGGAGGAGAGAGCACGCCCCCCAGCGTCTTCCGGCGGGGATCGAACCCAGCCCACCTTTCTTAACAAAACTGTCCATGGTAACTTGTTGCTCTCTGATAGAAAGTATCAATGCATGCCATAGAATAAACGAATGGCCTCTGGCTGTAAAGTTTCCCTTCATTGTAATCGGTTTTAGCATGGAAAACACTGTCATTTCTAAGCAATCTTAACCCCTTTAACTCTATAGTTAGTTAGCTGTAATATATCCTGTAAAAAAAGGCTTATAAATATGATATTTAGTGACAGGGAAGTTATTTGCTCTTGAAGGACGTGTCAATGAAATCATCAATCTTTTTTCTTAATTCCCCAGTAGGATCAGAGGCAGAGCTTAGCGGCAAATAACATTCGACATCAAACAGCTGGCTCTTAACCCATTAAGACCTGGAACTGTGTCATTTTTAGATTTGAGCTAAAAAGCATTATTTTACACTTTGGGCTATTCAAAAATAGCAGATATACAAGCTCATAGCGCGGCACCGAGTGCCGCGCTATGAGCTTGTATATCTGCTATTTTTGAAAAATCTTGAAAATATGTGCAAATCTTTGAATATATATATTTTTAAAGCAAACATTTTTAACTCAAATCTTTGCTTCTGGGGGGTCTCTGGAACAAAATATTTTGATGGGGGTCAGCGGCCAAATACTTATAATTTTGGGGTCCTTGACACGAAAAAGATTGAGCACCACTGATTATAGAAACATATGTTTTTGAGAAAACTGTTGAGATTTAGGAGACATGTAGAATCGGCTTCAGGTCTCAATGGGTTAATACAAGCATCATTATTGTTCAAAGTTCATCACAAGCGTCCTTTGTCAGGTGACTGAACAACGATGCAATTTCTCCTTTCCGAGTCACGCAGTGCTTTTAATTCAGCTTGGATGACAGATTGGATTTTAGCAGGAGAAGGATTCTGACACGTTTTAGCGCAATCGTTCTCTACTAATTGGTTGTATGTGACAATAGTCTGATGAGGTTAGACCTCCCTTTAAAAAAAAGAAGTGAACTCTCTAGCATTCACATCAGCAACAGGGTTTCTACTAATTACATTACCATTTTTATTACTTTGCATGCATTTCATACCTGCTTAACCCTTTGAGGCCGGGAACACATCTGTGTCATTTTAAGATTTCTTTGGCTATTTTTTGGAAAAGAAATGTGGTAAATCTGTGCAAATCTTTGAATATATATATAGTTTTTTTAAAGTGAACATTTGTAACTCAAATCTCTGCTTCTGGGGACCCCCAGAAGCGAAGATTTGAGTTACAAATGTTCGCTCCAAAAATATATATATATTCAGACTTGCACACATTTTCACGATTTTTCAAAAAATAGCCAAAGTATAAAAGAATGGTTAAGGTGGTTGCTTTCCCGGTCTTAATGGGTTAAATAATTAACAGCTGAATAATAACAACCACTTTTAAAGACCATAAACCACATGAACCCTTGTTTTATGTGATAACTGGACTAAAACTGCCACACAATTACTCCATCATATATAAAAGCAGGCCAAAATAGGTAAACACCTTTGTATAAAAGAAATCTTTACATTTAATACTTGTTTAAGTAAGAGCTGGAACATGCCTCAATGACCCCATAAAACAGTAAAGCCCTGAACCTGTGGCCTGGCCTTTACTAAAAAACCTTACCTGTGACTTTGAGGAGGAAACTTAATTATAATTTCAGTACAGCTGGCTACCCACCAATTGGTTCGCTTTTTGCCCCGAGCCAAGCTTCCCTTAGCAAGTTGTCATTCATTTAAAAAATAGGAAAAAACGTATAAAAAAAAGCACATTGCAGTAGTACAGAGTGTTGTTGCATTTGCCAACCTTCCGTGTTGTTGGGCTAACCTTCAGTACAAAAAAAAAAAAAGGCAGATCTACAAGCTCACAACGCGTCGCAACGCAACATATTGTGAGCTTGTAGATCAGCAACTCTTCACCAAGATAGTTAGTGTAGAACAGTCAGTGGTTTTCGTCCTTTTTCATGCCAAGGTCCCCTAAATGGATATACGTTTGGCCACGGACCCCCATCTGAAAATGTTTTGTGCCAGAAGCATAGATTTGAGTTGAAAATGTTCGCTTTATAATAAAGAAAAACATCACAAGGATGCAACTGGGACGTATCATCAGTGTTGTAGCCTGGGGTCATCGGTTGTTTCGGGTCTCGCAACATACAACATACACCCTCGCCCAGGTGACCCAGCCAGGGTTGATCAAGCCCCGACTTACG
Source organism: Gymnoscopelus microlampas (assembly GCF_963454915.1). Taxonomy (NCBI): domain Eukaryota; kingdom Metazoa; phylum Chordata; class Actinopteri; order Myctophiformes; family Myctophidae; genus Gymnoscopelus; species Gymnoscopelus microlampas. Next base: position 24,822,766 of record NC_139961.1, on the reverse strand, counting down.
TCCCAGTAGCTACCCAAGGTCAGTCCTATAGGGAAAGACAGGGCCACTCAGTCCGCTTCTCCGGAAGTACTCTGCCGGGATCTCGGGGAGGCTCTGGCACGTGGAGGGACTAGGCTCTGTGGGTTGTCTCCTGGCCGGGCTCCTCCTTCGTTAACTAATCCTACGTTAACTAATTTTGCTGGGGACCCCCTGGTACCCCCCGAAAGACCACCGGTGGTCCACGGACCACTGGTTGAGAACCGCTGGTGTAAAACAAAAACAGGAGGGCCTAGTAGACCTTACCTTCACCAAGTAGACCTTGGGAATCCGGTCACCTAAGTATATAGGGCTTAAGTGGCTAACCAAGAGGGAAGAACCCGATCCATTTCTAGTACAGTAGCTATCAACGGTAATGATGCCTTGTGTTTTTTCTTCGTCCCTCCCCGGGCCGCCCAACTATTTTAAAGACACCCTTGACCACCTCGATCTATCAAACAGCTATGAGCCGAGACGTCGTTCGTCATTAACTCAATGGAACGTAACGATGGTCGCACGCTGCACATCGATGATCCACTCAACACAAGCTGGCACTGACGTCCGGCATGACGTTGCTGCTGTTTACTAAAGAATCGGACAATAGAGCAATTGCAACCTCTCCTAACACTTCCTTGAGCGCCAAACACCGTGCCGTCCTTTAAAACATTGAGTGCCAATCGCGTAGAGCTACGCGAAACCTATTTAAAGCCGCCACGTGCCAGTCGCGTAGACCTACGCCAAGTGGTGCTTTTTTCTTTTTTTTCGAAAAAAGTTCACATTGCACTTTTTTTCAATTTTCGATACGGCACATTTCATTGTAGCACCACCGGAAACGGAATTATCTGGGATCCGGTTTTGCCGATCCCGTCGGCCTCTTTAAGTTTTTCTCCTCGCTGATCACTGTTTGACATAAACCGTTCTAACTACAACATGGCGGCTCCGTTTGACGCGTGGTTTTAACTGGTCGAAGCAGGCAGATCTCTGCGATGTTTACAAACAGTGCAGAGCTCAATCTTAAGGATTTTAACAAGGTCTATGGCGACATGAAAAAACAAAAAAACAACAATAAAACGCTGGCACTGGTAAGTACATTATGAGATTAACCTCTGGCATGGAATGTGTTAAGAATGTATGTCAAGACTCCTTTCACCTGTGGGGAAAGTATATATAGATACTCAAGTATTCAAAGATGCAAATTACGGAGTACATTTTCAGAAATTGTCTGAAATTGGTTAATTCGTAATACATTTTTGTACGTTTGTGTCCCAAGAGTCCCCTCCTAGAAATGTAGAAGAGTCAAAAGTACAACATTTCTATTTGAAATGTAGGAAGTGAAAAGTCTTTAGCTTGCAAAAAAAAACAAGTACAGTACTCAAGTAAATGCACTGAGTGAGTGACTGTCCAGCACTGCCTTTCACCTTCTGCCAAGAATACAGAAAAGAACAAATCAGAGGGGAAAGGACGGAGCGTGATTGGAGTGAGAGAAACATGGAGAGAGAGAGAGGCTCAGTACACAATATTTCCACTGAATGTGCTTTAACGCATTAAAAACGGGAAACGCATCTGTGTAACCACTTTAACGATTATTGACATACTTATGGCTATTCAAAAATAGCAGATATACAAGCTCATAGCGCGGCACCGAGTGCCGCGCTATGAGCTTGTATGTCTGCTATTTTTGAAAATCATGAAAATGTGTGCAAATCTTTGAATATATATATATATTTTTAAAGCGAACATTTTTAACTCCTGAGGGTCCCTGGAACAATATATTTCGGCCAAATACATATCATTTTGTAAAGAAAAATGTACATTTGTAGAATTCCCAAAAGCAAAAGATTTGAGTTACAAATGTACAAATGTTTAAAACATATGTATTCAAAGATTTGCACAAATGTTCATGATTTTTCAAAAATAGTGGTTATAATCAAAAATTACAGATGCTTTCCCGGTCTTAATGGGTTAAGCAGCAGACACGCAAACACACACAAAAAACCACTGACATACTGTTACTGTACATACAAATAATATGGATATATATGTACATGGAGCGTGCACCAATTGGCTCGTTGTCTGCATATATGAGTGCAATTACACGCACGTGTGCGTGCGTCACTCAAGTAAACAAACCGACACTGTGCTCTCCTCAAGCACCTTAGCTCTCTATTCAGAGAACACTATAGTACTATGTGTCTAATTCCCAGCTGTATGCATCCACCCCTCCATACATGAAGAGAGAGAGAGAGAGAGAGAGAGAGAGAGAGAGAGAGAGAGAGAGAGAGAGAGAGAGAGGAGCGATAAGGGTGGTGGGAGGGCAAGGATGGAGAAAGGAATACAGAGGAGACAAGAGAAGGAGGCAGAGGAGGGAGGAGGGAGTTTAACAGGGGCGGGGGGGGGGGGGAGGAGAGGAAGGGAGAGAGAACGAGACAGAAGGGCAGAGCGGGAGAAGAGAGAGGAATTTTAGAGAGAGAGAGAGAGA
>NC_139961.1:24812532-24820072 GCF_963454915.1 Gymnoscopelus microlampas | reverse complement strand
TGCGTGGATGTGTGTACAGTAAGAGGAGTTTGAACAGTGGCAGCGACGCAGCCATAAAAAAAAGTGGTGCAACCCGGTTTATTAGGATGCAGATGTGGACGTCAGAGTGGACTAAAACTGGCAACGTACTTCAAAGAAGTACAAAAACATTTAGGGCAGGCCGGAACCCTAACAAGTTCTTTGTGGACAAAATTGTTTTAAACTCTACGCAACTCCCCGCTTTGATGCTGAATGTTGGATCCCGTCTACGACGCTGATTCATTGGACAGAAAATGTGTGCTACACAGTATCTCTCTCCACAAATTAATTAACCATCTGGTTGTATTTGTTTTTTTTTTTTATATATATTTTTATTAGGGAATTCAATTTAGGTTTCACAGACATAATATATGCATGTACAGTATTATTCATATCCCCCTTTTTTTTATATATTTTCACCCTGGCATCGTCTCTGTATGCAAATCAACCATCAGAAAAGTAAAGAAAAATAAAAAAAAAAAGAAAAGAAAAAAAATAAAAAAATAAAAAAATAAAATCAAAATAATACATATAATCATACAGGTACTCACAGACTTGAAATGTAATAAAGAAAATGACTGGGGGGTGTGTACACCGTTGATTAAGATAAGATTAAACAAAAAGATTGGAAGAAAGTTAAGGAAGAAGAGGAGGAAGAGAAAGAAGGAAAGAAAAAAAAAAAAAAAAAAAAAAAAAAAAAAAAAAAGGGGAAGAACGGGGGAGGGAAGGTAGGCAGGTGGGGGGGGGGGGGGGGGGGGGGGGACTCAGTCAGAGGGCAGAGTTTGTAGTGAGTTGAAATAAGTGATAAATGGGTCCCATTTATGGGAAAATTGTTGTATTTGTACTAGTCCCTCAGAGAGTACCTTTGTACCTCCTAACCTGGAGAGGATAAAAACGTTTCCACCCAAAAGGTCAATAATAAAAGGATGTTTTTGGAGCTTAAAAACAGTGTGTGGATGTTTTTTTATTATGGGGCCAGGCTTCCAGCATGGACCCATATTGTTATTCGCATTATTCCATTTCTTCTTCTGCACTTTTGGCAGTTCTGGCTGAACCGTGCAGTCGCTTTTTATGAAACTCGGCCATATGATAGATGGTCATGAAAAACGATCAGAATAATTCTCACAATCTTTCGTCAAAAGGTGGCGCTATAGCACTCAATTGAAAAATGCCAACTTTGAACAGGTACAACTCATGCCGTGTTTGACCTACAGCCATGAAACTTCGATGCACACATGCGGTCTCCTCATGCTGAACAACTTTCACACTCTGACTTTGACCTCTGACCTTTAGATCTCCACCATTTGGAATTATATGAAAAACAGTTAAAACCTATCTCCTCCTGGGATTTTTGAGTATCTCCACGAAACTTTTTACACATGAACTTTGGACCTATACCAAAAAACGTTTGCAAAATATCTTCCATAAGTGAAAAAATGAAGCTTTAATGAGCCAATGAATATTGCAGTTTAAGACAATTATTCATCTGCCCCTAACACATACATGCAGACTAACATTCTTTGAAACTTTGCAGAAATGTAAAGGGCCATTCCAAATATCACTGAAACCAATCTTACTCAATTGGTCAAACGGGGGCGCTATAGCAATTTTTTGAAAATTGAAACTTTAAACAGGCAAAGTCATGCCTCGTTTGGCCGACAGCCATTAGACCTGCTTACACATGTGCCTTGACTAATGAGGAACACATCTATCACGTTGACCAGTAAGCACCGCCCTTAGATTGTCCGCAATCTTGAGCAGTTGAAAAACACTTAAACCCAGGATTTTTCAGCTATTTGCGTGAAACTGTATCATCATTGTGATCTCCTTTCACAGGTTCTTGTCTGTTGGTGCTTCTCGCTTAATGTGTGCCCCACAACCTGAAGGTCACCAGTTCAAGCCTCACTTGGTGCAGACTTCATCTGAGTTGCATTTCACACAACATGACTATCAATGAATACATCTGCAATTGTTAAAGATAACATGAAATACTTAATTGAGTGTTTTTTACATACAGCTGATCTACAATCTCACAACTTTTCAGATAGCAATGAGAGTATGTTTTTTCAATGTATAACATACTTCATTGTGAAAATAGCCAATGTACAATCTGACAACTTTTAATGGTTTGTGAGCTTGTAGATCGGCTACTTTCACTAATTTGGTTCTGAGGAGATGTACAATTTCTTCATTGGTAAATGGTTTGTGAACGAGTGATCTTAGTGTTAGTGAAACAGGGCTTGGGTCATGACAGAAGGCAAGAGTTTGTGATCCTCAACAGACAATATCAGCCTGGACAAAGATATAGCACTATAGGTAGTGTTGCAGCTACCTAAGAGTGCTTCATGACCGTAAGGTTGCCGGTTCAAGCCTCACTTGATGCAGACTCATTAAGTTGAAATGCAAAAAACATGACTCAATCTATTCCGTTTCCATGGCGCTCTCTCTCTCTCTCTTCAATCTATTCCGTTTCCATGTCTTTCTCTTCAATCTATTCCGTTTCCATGTCTCTCTCTCTGTCTCTTCAATCTATTCCATTTGTCTCTCTCTATGTCTCTTCAATCTATTCCGTATCTCTCTCTCTCTCTCTCTCTCTCTCTCTCTCTCTGTGTCTGTCTGTCTGTCTGTCTGTCTGTCTGTCTGTCTGTCTGTCTGTCTGTCTGTCTGTCTGTCTGTCTGTCTGTCTGTCTGTCTGTCTGTCTGTCTGTCTGTCTGTCTGTCTGTCTGTCTGTCTGTCTGTCTGTCTGTCTGTCTCTCTCTCTCTCTCTCTCTCTCTCTCTCTCTCTCTCTCTCTCTCTCTCTCTCTCTCTCTCTCTCTCTTCTTCTCTCTCTCTCTCTCTCTCTCTCGTCTCTCTCTCTCTCTCTCTCTCTCTCTCTCTCTCTCTCTCTCTCTCTGTCTGTCTGTCTGTCTGTCCTGTCTGTCTGTCTGTCTGTCTGTCTGTCTCTCTCTCTCTCCTCTCTCTCTCTCTCTCTCTCTCTCTCTCTCTCTCTCTCTCTCTCTGAGGGGTGGCCATAGCTGAGTGGTTAGTGAGCCCGCCTAGGGAGCAGAGACTCTGGTTGCCCCAGGTACGATTCCAGGCCAGGTCAGCAAATGTGTCGATGAAATGAAATTTGTCCCTGAGCAAGACTCTTAACCCCTAATTGCTCACAGGCACTCATTGGAACAAGACCGCAAGGACTTTCATGAACTGACCTGTTAAAGGAATTATCATTTTCTCTCTCCTGGCCCCATATTATCGCTGCTTGCAGCTATATTCTTCTCCTTGATTTTCGCCTTGATGTCCTGCAGCACCTGGCCTAGATACAGGGATACGATGTGCATATGATCTTCTCTGTGAACTACCTACTAACCTGCCCATCCCACCTTTCTTTCTTTTTTTTACGGGGCCAGGCTTCCAGCATGGACCCGTATTGTTATTCTGATTATTCCGTTTCTCTTCTGCCACTTTTGGCAGTTCTGGCTGAACCGTGCAGTCGCTTTTTATGAAACTCGGCCATATGATAGATGGTCATGAAAAACGATCAAGAAATAATTCTCACAATCTTTCGTCAAAAGGTGGCGCTATAGCACTCAATTGAAAAATGCCACTTTGAACAGGTACAACTCATGCCTGTTTCACCTACAGCCATGAAACTTCGATGCACACATTGCGTCTCCTCATGCTGAACAACTTTCACACTCTGACTTTTGACCTCTGACCTTTAGATCTCCCACCATTTTGAATTATATGAAAAACAGTTAAACCTATCTCCTCCTGGGATTTTTGAGTAATCTGCACGAAACTTTTTACACATGAACTTTGGACCTATGCCAAAAAACGTTTGCATGAATGAAGCTTTAATGAGTCAATGAATATTGCAGTTTTATGACAATTATTCATCTGCCCCTAACACATACATGCAGACTTACCATTCTTGAAACTTTGCAGAAATGTAAAGGGCCATTCCAAATATCACTGAAACCAATCTTACTCCAATTGGTCAAACGGGGGCGCTATAGCAATTTTTTGAAAATGCAAACTTTAAACAGGCAAAAGTCATGCCTCGTTTGGCCGACAGCCATTAGACCTGCTTACACATGTGCCTTGACTAATGAGGAACACATCTATCACGTTGACCAGTAAGCACCGCCCTTAGATTGTCCGCAATCTTGAGCAGTTTGAAAAACACTTAAACCAGGATTTTTCAGCTATTTGCGTGAAACTGTATCATCTGTGTGATCTCCTTTCACAGGTTCTTGTCTGTTGGTGGCTTCTCGCTTAAATGTGTGCCCCACAACCTGAGGTCACCAGTTCAAGCCTCACTTGGTGCAGACTTCATCTAAGTTGCATTTCACAAAACATGACTATCAATGAATACATCTGCAATTGTTAAAGATAACATGAAATACTTAATTGAGTGTTTTTTACATACAGCTGATCTACAATCTCACAACTTTTCAGATAGCAATGAGAGTATGTTTTTCAATGTATAACATACTTCATTGTGAAAATAGCCGATGTACAATCTGACAACTTTTAATGGTTTGTGAGCTTGTAGATCGGCTACTTTCACTAGTTTTGCTTCTGAGGAGATGTACAATTTCTTCATTGGTAGATGGTTCGTGAACGAGTGATCTTAGTGTTAGTGAAACAGGGGCTTGGGTCATGACAGAAGGCAAGCGTTTGTCATCCTCAACAGACAATATCAGCCTGGACAAAGCTATAGCACTATAGGTAGTGTTGCAGCTACCTAAGAGTGCCTCACGACCGCAAGGTTGCTGGTTCAAGCCTCACTTGATGCACACTCATTTAAGTTGAATTGCAAAAAAACATGACTCAATCTATTCGTTTCCATGGCTCTCTCTCTCTCTTCAATCTATTCCGTTTCTATGTCTTTCTCTTCAATCTATTCCGTTTCCATGTCTCTCTCTCTGTCTCTTCAATCTATTCCGTTTCTATCTTCAATCTATTCCGTTTCCATCTCTCTCTCTCTCTCTCTCTCTCTCTCTCTCTCTCTCTCTCTCTCTCTCCTCTCTCTCTCTCTCTCTCTCTCTCTCTCTCTCTCTCTCTCTCTCTCTCTCTCTTCTCTCTCTCTCTCTCTCTCTCTCTCTCTCTCTCTCTCTCTCTCTCTCTCTCTCTCTCTCTCCAGGGGCGGCCATAGCTGAGTGGTTAGTGAGCCAGAGGCTCTGGTTGCCCCAGGTACTGTACGATTCCAGGCCAGGTCAGCAAATGTGTCGATGAAATTTGTCATCGACACAAGCAAGACTCTTAACCCCTAATTGCTCACAGGCCCTCATGGAAACAAGACCGCAAGGACTTTCATGAACTGACCCGTTAAAGGAATTATCATTTCTCTTTCTCTCTCCTGGCCCGTATTATCGCTGCTTGCAGCTATATTCTATACTTTTTATCCCGCGATTTTGTAACCCATGTTTCACCCAGTGCAATGCCTAAGCTTGTAATCTTGTAATCCTGGGCGCTACTCTCCCTCTGCCAGCCTGGGAGAGCCCCGAACTGAGGACATGTTTCCTTCAATGCATGAGGAGTGAGCAGGCCGCTTCTTATCACCTGACAGGGGGGAGTTTCCCCGGTAGGACGTAGCGCGTAGAAGGAACACGTTATTCCAACCAGTTCCTTTCCCCTCCATCAGTTGCCCCGGCTGACCAGGTGGAGGCAGTATAGAGACCAGCATTACTGCATGTTTTTTTGTGAGGGTACCTATACGGGACGCGGGGAGAACATGCAAACTCCACACAGAAAGGCCCTTTCGCCAACCCCACCTAGGGTATGGGCACTGCTGACGCGGAGGAGAGAGCACGCCCCCCAGCGTCTTCCGGCGGGGATCGAACCCAGCCCACCTTTCTTAACAAAACTGTCCATGGTAACTTGTTGCTCTCTGATAGAAGTATCAATGCATGCCATAGAATAAACGAATGGCCTCTGGCTGTAAAGTTTCCCTTCATTGTAATCGGTTTAGCATGGAAAACACTGTCATTTCTAAGCAATCTTACCCCCTTTAACTCTATAGTTAGTTAGCTGTAATATATCCTGTAAAAAAAGGTTTACAAAATATGATATTAGTGACAGGGAAATCATTTTCGTTTGGAGTAATCCATTTGCTCTTGAAGGACGTGTCAATGAAATCATCAATCTTTTTCTTAATTCCCCCAGTAGGATCAGAGGCAAAGAGAGCTTAGCGGCAAATAACATTCGACATCAAACAGCTGGCTCTTAATACAAGCATCATTATTGTTCAAAGTTCATCACAAGCGTCCTTTGTCAGGTGACTGAACAACGATGCAATTTCTCCTTTCCGAGTCACGCAGTGCTTTTAATTCAGCTTGGATGACAGATTGGATTTTAGCAGGAGAAGGATTCTGAACTACGTTTATAGCGCAATCGTTCTCTACTAATTGGTTGTATGTGACAATAGTCTGATGAGGTTAGACCTCCCTTTAAAAAAAAAGAAGTGAACTCTCTAGCATTCACATCAGCAACAGGGTTTCTACTAATTACATTACCATTTTTATTACTTTGCATGCATTTCATACCTGCTTAAATAATTAACAGCTGAATAATAACAACCACTTTTAAAGACCATAAACCACATGAACCCTTGTTTTATGTGATAACTGGACTAAAACTGCCACACAATTACTCCATCATATATAAAAGCAGGCCAAAAATAGGCAAACACCTTTGTATAAAGAAATCTTTACATTTAATACTTGTTTAAGTAAGAGCTGGAACATGCCTCAATGACCCCATAAAACCAGTAAAGCCCTGAACCTGTGGCCTGGCCTTTACTAAAAAACCTTACCTGTGACTTTGAGGAGGAAACTTAATTATAATTTCAGTACAGCTGGCTACCCACCAATTGGTTCGCGTTTTGCCCCGAGCCAAGCTTCCCTTAGCAAGTTGTCATTCATTTAAAAATAGGAAAAAACGTATATAAAAAAAGCACATTGCAGTAGTACAGAGTGTTGTTGCATTTGCCAACCTTCCGTGTTGTTGGGCTAACCTTCAGTACAACAAAAAAAAAATGGAAAAAAATCTACAAGCTCACAACGCGTCGCAACGCAACATATTGTGAGCTTGTAGATCAGCAACTCTTCACCAAGATAGTTAGTGTAGAACAGTGGTTTTCGTCCTTTTTCATGCCAAGGACCCCCTAAATGGATATACGTTTGGCCGCGGACCCCCATCTGAAAATGTTTTGTGCCAGAAGCATAGATTTGAATTGAAAATGTTCGCTTTATAATAAAGAAAAACATCACAAGGATGCAACTGGACGTATCATCAGTGTTGTAGCCTGGGGTCATCGGGTGTTTCGGGTCTCGCAACATACAACATACACCCTCGCCCAGGTGACCCAGCCAGGGTTGATCAAGCCCCGACTTTACGTCCCAGTAGCTACCCACGGTCAGTCCTATAGGGAAAGACAGGGCCACTCAGTCCGCTTCTCCGGAAACTACTCTGCCGGGACTCGGGGAGGCTCTGGCACGTGGAGGGACTAAGCTCTGTGGGTTGTCTCCTGGCCG